>NC_061107.1:38451459-38454333 GCF_015104395.2 Macrobrachium nipponense | reverse complement strand
AACTGAGTTAGTTATCTGTGAGACTTGGATTATTATCTTTCCATTGTTAAATAAAACAATTATATTTTTTTATATAAACTTTGACTCTCATTTTGATTACCTGTCCGAATGGAGAGAGAGGGATTGTCGAGAAGAGAGAGAGAGAAGAGAGATAGAGAGAGAGAGAGAGAGAGAGAGAGAGAGAGAGAGAGTAGTTGTTTGAGAGAGAGAGAGAGGAGAGAGAGGGGGGTTATGAGTCGAGAAAAGAGAGAAAGAGATTGAGTGTATCAGTTTGCCTAGCGGCTCAGGGTTTTCACGTTTTACCAAATAAAAACGAGATTAATATCTCGTTTACATACACACACACACACACACACACACACACACACACACACACACACACATATATATATATATACTTATATATATATATAATGTATTCTTTTTTTATCCTGTTATGTATGTTATTTTACTGTAAATATTGCTGTTATCGTGTAAGACGAGGAACACTCCAGTGACCAGTCCCTTTAACCCTATAATAGGATATGCAGAGAGAGAGAGAGAGAGAGAGAGAGAGAGAGAGAGAGAGAGAGAATGAGAATGAGAATGCATTGCCAAGAAAGTTATTACTACTTTTCGCATTTCACACATATAGCTATAATATATATTTACTGTCTGGCACTGTATACAACATGTGTTGCACTCAGAATACTTCTTTTTCAGTTTATATCTAGAGTAACATAGGGCCTCCAAAGTCCTCAAACTTACAAACAGTACAAGTACTATGGGGTTTACAATACCCCAAACAAATCGCACTATTAGAAACAAGGGGTCCAGCTAACTAACCCCTATTAAAGCAACACTAATATATTTTTGATGGTCTCTGTGACCCCAGGTGACTCACTTAAGTGATAAAATAGGTCCTGAAAAGCACCTAACACTCAACCTCTTCAAAGGTCACACATGAAACTGATGATCGATCTAATGACTTTCAGATCATTTATAGACTAAACAAGGATCATGAAGCACCAACAACAGAATTTTAGTTTTTCTAGGGGTCTTTTGGGCCCCAGGTTACCTATTCAGGGCTAACTTAAGAGAAGAAAGGAATTAATGAACCACTTTCATCATTAGGCATTATGCATTAATATCTTCATACATATGAATTATCTAAATTCTTATACTATTATTCCTCATCGTTGGTTGTATTAATATGTTGCATATATTTACCACAATATAGAAATCAGTAAAACAGATAATATCAAAAGGTTCTATAGCCATATTAGGAAAGCATGCGGCAACGTGAGCCACAAAATGCGGCTGCGGCTACCTCGGCTGCATTCATTTTTGGAAAGTGTGACCGCAGATTTTTGTGGCCGCATAGCAGACGAAAAAGCCCCACATCGGCAATACTTCGAGAGGCTGGTTATTATTCCTGTCAAGAAGTTGTCGTAGTGGTGAAGAATCTTTGTAATCAGCTCTCTTATTGCTCAGTTTTCCTGTCTGGAAGCTGTAGTAGTGGTCAAGAATCCTTGTAATCAGCTCACGTTTATTCAGTTTCTTATCTGGAGGTTGTAATAGTGGTAAGGAATCTTAGTAATCAGCTCTCTTTTTGCTCTGTTTTCCTGTCTAGAAGTTGTAGTAGCTGTATCGAATCTTTGTAATCAGCTCTCTTTTTACTTTGTTTTCCTGTCTAGAAGTTGTAGTAGCTGTACAAAATCTTTGTAATCGGCTCTCTTTTTACTTTGTTTTCCTGTCTGGAAGTTGTAGTAGCTGTATTGAATCTCTGTAATCAGCTCTCATTTTACTCTGTTTTCCTGTCTAGAAGTTGTAGTAGCTGTGTCAAATCTTTGTAATCAGCTCTCTTTTTACTCTGTTTTCTGTCTAGAAATTGTAGTAGCTGTGTCGAATCTATGTAAGCAGCTCTCTTTTTACTCTGTTTTCCTGTCTAGAAGTTGTAGTAGCTGTGTCATATCTTTGTAATCAGCTCTCTTTTTACTCTGTTTTCCTGTCTAGAAGTTGTAGTAGTGGTAATGATTCCTTGTAATCAGCTCTCTTTTTACTTTATTTTCCTGTCTAGAAGTTGTAGTAGCTGTGTCGAATCTTTGTAATCAGCTCTCTTTTTACTCTGTTTTCCTGTCTAGAAGTTGTAGTGCTGTGTTGAATCTTTGTAATCAGCTCTCTTTTTACTCTGTTTTCCTGTCTAGAAATTGTAGTAGCTGTGTTGAATCTATGTAATCAGCTCTCTTTTTACTTTGTTTTCCTGTCTAGAAGTTGTAATAGCTGTGTCGAATCTTTGTAATCAGCTCTCTTTTCACTCTGTTTTCCTGTCTAGCAAGTTGTAGGTAGCTAATGTCGAATCTTTGTAATCAGCTCTCGTTTTTTTTTTTTACTCTGTTTTCCTGTCTAGAAATTGTAGGTGCTGTTTTGATCTAGTAATCAGCTCTCTTTTTACTTTGTTTTCCTGTCTAGAAGTTGTAATAGCTGTGTCGAATCTTTGTAATCAGCTCTCTTTTTACTCTGTTTTCCTGTCTAGAAGTTGTAGTAGCTGTGTTGAATCTTTGTAATCAGCTCTCTTTTTACTTTGTTTTCCTGTCAAGAAGTTGTAGGAACTGTGTCGAATCTTTGTAATCAGCTCTCTTTTTACTCTGTTTTCCTGTCTAGAAGCTGTAATAGCTATGTCAAATCCTTGTAATCAGCTCTCTTTTTACTCTGTTTTCCTGTCTAGAAGTTGTAGTAGCTATGTCGAATCTTGTAAACAGCTCTCTTTTTACTTTGTTTTCCTGTCAAAAAGTTGTAGTAGCTGTGTCGAATCTTCGTAATCAGCTCTCTTTTTACTCTGTTTTCCTGTCTAGAAGTTGTAGTAGCTATGTCGAATCTTTGTAATCAGCTTTC
>NC_061107.1:38423959-38443959 GCF_015104395.2 Macrobrachium nipponense | reverse complement strand
CTGAGAGTAGCTGATCAATGAGATTCTAGGGGATGGCGTGAGATAAAAATGCTTAGTTCGTCAGAGTCAATGTAAACGACAGTTTATGAACTCTTCTCAAAGTGCCTTTGGGAAACTGGTTGTAGCCAGTAAATATGAGGCGTTGTCGAAGTGTGCATTCGTATGTGCGTGTGCGCCTCTTCTATTCATAATGTATCACTAGCCAAGTCTATGGGAAGACTTGCACAGAGATTCGTGGGGGAAGGCAAAGCCACGATGGCGGTGCCAAAGTGTTTTTTTAAACAGTGAGTGATATTCCGGTTGGGAATGGGTAAGTGTTACCTTTACTTTAGCCAAAAGGGATGGCTTGTTTGATATCTTGTATGATGTTCCATTTTATTAACTTTGCCTTTAAACTTGTGTGTGTACTTACCGGGATGTGTTCTGTATCTTTGAAACAGACTGATCTGAATGCCGGGGGACAAAAGAGTTCCCGGAGGGGTGTGGAATTTTGGGTGACTTGACAATGTACTGTTTTTGAGTTAGTCTGTAAGACTGGATTACTTGATTGATTGGATTATTTAATCTTGTTAATAAACGTTAGTGTTATGATGAAACAACTCTCATTTTCATTACCTGTTAGAATGGAGAGAAAGAGGTGGAGAGAGAGAGAGAGAGAGAGAGAGAGAGAGAGAGAGAGGGATTGCTGGATTCCTTGGAGAGAGAGAGAGAGAGAGAGAGAGAGAGAGCCTGTGTGTGTAATAGGGTGTGTGGGTCTGCCTTCCGTTTCGTGTCCACGCTTACCTTATGAAATACTGGGGGTTCTTCCCCCATGTTATATATATATATATATATATATATATATATATATATATATATATATATATATATATATATATATATTATACGACGGAAAAACTTAGCATCTCCAGTGTTTCATTTTCCTTCGTGGCTGTAACTTATTCATATATATATATATATATATATATATATATATATATATATATATATATATATATATATATATATAGAATAAAGTTACAGCCATATATATATATATATATATATATATATATATATATATATATATATATATATATATATATATATATACTTTCACATAAAATGAAGACATTGCATCGTAGATTGAATCTTCCGAGACAAAGTTAAGTATTCTGTCTTCTTTTAATTAATAATTCATTGTTGAAAGCAGAACACTCTCTCTTTTGGTTATTTAGTATGATTTTAAAAGAGCCCCAACTACTGAACAAGATCATAACGACGATATAACTTTATTTCTGACCGGAGTTCATTGAGGATATGGAATCGATGGTTATAAAATGTATACTTGTTAAGCAACTATCCACAATAAATCAGCTCTTAAATCACACTATAACTATTGATTCTTCATTTTAAGATTGGCTTTTCGTTTTTGCTTAATATTTAATTTTTTACTGAAGTATATTTGAAAACATACGAAAGCTCATGCTATAATTACATTTTCATTTGTAGGCCTATAATATACAGCTATGGAGGTTGAAATCTCCATAAATTCTTGACTATTTTACTATTGCGTATCACAATAGCCTTCTGAATAAACATACTGTGACAAAAGCCAAGGGAGAAATGCCAGTGAGGCTTCTATGCCCTGGAGGGTGAAAGCCATGGAGAGGAATACTAATGTGGAATATGACCACACCCAGATTATTTTTCATTATTCAGAATTTTTAACAAAAGAGTGAATGTAGAAGTGTGAAAATATGAAAAAGTCAGATAAGCACGACAAGAGACTGGCATTACAAGAAATGATAGACTGCAAAAGAATAAAGCAGAAATGCACCACGTGACGGAATCTAAGTATGACCTTGGCTTTTGTTTGTAACAACCAGGCCGACGCTGAACGTTAAAGACAGAAGGAGCCAAGACGATGAGGAACCTACCTAGCCATCAGTGCTGATAGCGTCGGCTATAAACTAACCATCCATGAAATGCTTTTTATTGCCTTGCCATTCATAAAATAACAATTTATGTTGACTGAAATATTTACCATCACTGTAAGTAAGAAATATTCTATCTACTTACGTAAAATTTATTATATTTGATTAACCAGAAAATATATTTTTCGACCTTTGAAATCAGAGGAAGAGAATAAGAAATGCTAAAAATTATTTTTGGTCCTATTTTATCACATCTAAAACTGTGGTAGTTGTTATTTTATATTTAAAAAGTTTTAATATACGCTAGGATAAACGTTCTGCTTTCCAATGGTACCACTTTAGTCATGATAAAAAAATACAGGGGTAAAAATAGAGAGCATTTTGTGGGAACTTTCAATGCGTCTAACTCTTCAACTGTTCACCAACGGGTAAGGTACCAAGACCGGAACGTAAACAAGAGGTTCGGCCCGTCCGGACCGGAGAGGGTAAATTAAATTATAAATAAATGAATAAATATAAATAGATAAATAAAAATAAATGAAGTAATAACAATAAATAACAATATATAAAAATTAATGATACTAAATGAATAAATAAATATAAATAAATAAACAAAGTGAAAATAAATAAATAAAAAAAATTAATATACATAAAACAAAATAAATAAATTAATAAATAAATAGAATAAATAAATAAATAAAAATGAATAAATAAACAAAATTAATAAATCGATAAATAAAATTGAATAAATAAATAAATAAAAATAAATTAATGAAAATAAAATAAATAAATAAACAAATAAATAAGAACACATAAATAAATAAATAAATAATATCAATAAAAAAAAATAAATAAAAAAAAATAAAATATATAAACAAAAAATGAAAAATAAAAATAAAATAAATAAATACATAATAGAAATAAATAATTAAATAAAAATAAATAAAAATATATAAAAAATAGAAAATAAACAATAAAAATAAATACATAAAATGAACACAAATAAATAAATAGATAAAAATAATGAATAAATAAACATATAAACAAATAAATAAAAGTAAGTAAAAATGAAAAAAAATAGATAAATAAAATTAAATAAATAAGTGATAAATAAATAAAAATAAGTAAATAAAATAAACAAAAAAATAGTAATAAATAAAAAAAAAAATAGATAAATCACAATAAAATGTATATAATTAAATAGTAATAAAAAAATAATCAATAATAACAAATAAACATTAATAAATAGAAAATGAATGAAAATAAATAAAAATAAATAAATAAATATAAATATATGACAATAAAAAGAAATGAAAATATTATTAAGATAAATAAGAACAAATAAATAAAATAAAAATAAATAAAAACAAGTAAATGGATAAATAAGAAATAAAATAAATAAAAATAATTAATAATAATAAACAAATAAAAATAAATGAATGAATAATGATAAAAAATAAATAAATAAAGGAATAAAAATAAATGAAAATAAATAATGAAAAAAATAAATGAAAATTAATAAATAAGCAAATAAATATTTAATAAATAAAAATAGATAAATTATTAAAAATAAATAAATATTTAAAATAAAAGGAAACTAAAACATTAAAATAGATAAAATAAATAAAAACTAATGCATAAAAAATAATTAAATAAATAAAAAACAAAACATATAAATAAAAAAAAATATATAATAATGAATATATAAAAAAAGATAAATAAGAATACAAACAAATACATAAAATAAAAATGTATAGATAAATAAAATAAAAATAATTAAATAAATAAATAAATAAAAATAGATAAATGAAATAAAAAATTCTAAAAACAAATATATAAAAAATAGATATAAGAATAAATAATTACACAAATAAGAATAAAAATATTAAACAATAGAAATAAATAAATAAAAAAAATAAAATAAAAATAAAATAACTAAAAACATATAAATAAACAAATAAATTAAAATAAATTAAAAATAAATAAATAAAAATAAAAATAAATAAATAAACCAAAATAAATAAAAAACAAATTAAATTAAAAAAAAAAAAAAATTCAAATAAATATATATATAAAAATAAATGAAAATAAATCAAAGAATGAAAATAAAAACAAACAAATAAAAAAATAAATATATAAATGAATCGAACAAATAAATAAGTAAAAGTAAGTACAAATAAATAAAAAAATAACTACACAAATAAAAAATAAAAATTCATAAATAAAAATAAATAAAAATAAATATAAATAAATAGATAAATTAAAATAAAAAATATATGAATAAACAAAACAAATAAACTGAATAAAAATAAATGAATAAATAAAAATAAAATAGTATAAATAAATAAATAGATAAAAATAAATAAAAATCAAATAAATAAAAATAAATAAATAAATAAATACAAATAAATAAATAGTAGATGAATAAATGAATAAGCAAATAAATAAAAAAGCCAATAAATAAAGATAAAAAATAAAATAAATAAATAAAAAAGTTAATAAATAAATATAAACAAATAAATATAAATTAATTAATTAGCAGGTAAATAAATAAATAAATAAATAAATAGCTAAATAAAAAAATGATTAAAAATATAACAACAAATAAATAAATAAATAAATAAATGAAAATAAATAAATGAATAAATAAAAACAAATAAATAAATAAATAAAATAAATAAAAATAAATGTAAAAAATAAAAAAATAAAAAAATAATAAAATGAAAATAAACAAAAATGGAAATAAATAAGATTGAGTAAAAATAAGTAAATAAATAAAAAAAATAATTTAAAAATGAAAATAAAAAATAAATAGATAAAATAAATAAAAAAAATCAATAAAAAATTAAAATAAATGAAAAGAAATAAGTAACAAAGTCAATAATAAAAATAACTAGACTAAGAAATAAATAAAAGATAAATGAATAAAAAGAAAAAATAATGCAAATAAATAAAAAAAAATAGGTAAATAGAATTATAAATAAAAAATAAAAATAAATAATTCTAAAAATGAATAAACGAAAATAATAAATGAATATATTGAAATCAATAAATAAATAAAAATAGTAAATAAATCAATAAATAGCATAAAAATAATTAAATAATTTATATAATATATTATCAAAAACAAAACTAAATGAAAAAAATAACTAATATAAATAAATGAATAAGTAAATAGGGAAAAATAATAAGTAAATAATGATAAGAAATAAAAATAAATAAAACATAAAAATAGATAAATATACAAACATATATATAAATAAAAATAAGTAAAAAAAAAATAAATAAAACTAAATAAAGATAAAATATATAGAAATAAATGAAAATAAATAAATAAAAATAAAAATAAATCAATAGATAAAAGTAAATAAACAAAAATAAACACGTTAATAAAAAATGAATAAATAAAAAATATTTAAATAAAAATAAACAAGTAATAAATAAATAAAAATAAAAATAAAAATAAATAGATAAATAAGAAAGTAATATATGAATAAATTAAAAATAAAAATAAATCAATAATTAAATTAAACAAATATATAAATAAATAAATAAAAAATTAGAAAAAAAGTAATAATAAAAATAAAAAAATAAATATAAATAAAAATGATATAAATAAATAATAAATTAACAAATAAATACATAAAATAAATAGATAACCTAATTAAAATAAATAAATAAAAGATAAATAAAAATCGATAAATAAATAAAACTGAATAAATAAATTAAAATAAATAAATAAACTAAAGAAATAAATAAAAAATAAATAAATAAATAAATAAATAAATAAATAAATATAAATAGAAGAAAAATAGTATATATAAATAAACATAAATAAAAATAAAATAAGAATAAATAAAAATATATAAATAAAAATAAAAAAGAAATAAACAAAAATAAATAGATAAAAATAAGCAAAAATGAAAATAAATAAAAATAAATAAATAAGAAAGTAAAAAAAATTACTAAATGAAGAAATAAAAAATAAATAAATAAAAAGAAAATGTAATGAAAATAAATATAAATAAAAAACAAAAAGTAGCTCATTGGAAATATTTTTACTCCCTTAAAATTCTCGAGCGATATCTAAAATATTATAACCTGCCAGTGGATGAGCTAAATCCCCTTCTTCCTACCATTCAATCGAGCTAGAATTTTGTAAGTGTTTAACAAAGCTGTAGCGTACGACTTTTGAGGTTCTTTAAATAATATTGGAATACCTATTATATCGGGATTGCTTCTTTTGCGACTAATGTCCCCTTTAACAGTTTTCAATGTAATCGAAGCATTTACCCCCCACACCCCCCCTCCCCAGCTTCTTCTGCCACCTCACCCACACCCTTTATAGGAGAATGAGGAGGTCCCGTGAGTGATTTAGCCACTGCGGGAAATTTTTGCATTCATTTTAACATTAAGAGGCATGTGCATGTCACTAACGGTTGTATCCAACTTACCATTACCCTCAAGGTTAGTATAATTATCTACAATATTATCGCAAACCTCCTTGCTATTCATTATGTTACGGCGGGGATAACGCAAAACTCCTTCATTTTTCGTTAATTAAAAAGACTCCCTATCAAACTCGCGGCTAAAGGTAATAACACCGATAAAATAGTGCCCTTTTTACGGCTTTTCAATATATTTTTCTTCTTAGCTACAGACATTGTTTTCAAGGACACAAGAGGAATTTCACGCCTACACTTTCTCAAGTGTTTAATGAATTTCTTATCTTGAGTTAGATTACCGCGAAGAAAATTTCTAAAAACTAACACACCGGAACAGAAATTTGGAGTGTATCAATTTTGGAATGATATACTATTAGAAGAATATTCTCAAAGGATATATGAAGTATGGGAACAATGCTGATATGTGCGCATAGAGTAACACCAGGTGGGGTATTTTTATCCTTTCACGCCAGAGCTGACAGTTAACCCGGTCAAAACGGGAAGAATAGGATACAGAGTGTGTCATCTATCCTCGGAGCGTGTATCCCTTCCGCTTTAAACATTCGTTATCAGTTATGACTCTTCTTACTACCGATTTTCAACTGAACATTTCGTCTTTTTGGAATATTTGAAATAGTATCTTGTTACACCCACCGATCACTCCTATGTAAATGGTGCACTGATAAAACCTCTTTCATTCCCGATAGTATTTTCCTTGTTATTCCATGGTGACTGGCACAGTGTACGGAAAACGGAACGCCAAGTCCGCACTTATACGAAATATCCGGTTGTATCTGTCTTTTAACGTCGTAAACGGTATATTCAGAATGATTACGTAGAAATCTGGAAAATCCTTGCGAATAAAATTTAGGCTCGATAGCGTAACTGTCAAAGAAGATAATCAAATTTCTGGGTTACCTTTCCACGTAGAAACACACCCAGTAACCTATATTATTAATACCCGAAGATGACCCTAAAGTGTTAGATATAAAGACTAAAGGTTTATTTCTACTTAACGGTAATATAAATCTTCCTACATCATCTAAGGCTAATATTCCTAAACATCTAATTAACGGCCCTAACGTGTCTTTTAAAGACATTTCAAATTCTCTAGTATCCATCCATTTCACCCTGTAACGTCGCACTGAATTATCCTATCTGAATCGATTGATAAAATACCTTTACCACTGGCCCTGCCAATCTAATTGTCATCCTCATACTAGCGGAAATTTCGACCGGTAGCGAATCCTCCATATCCTCGGTCGTGAAACTAAAACAGAAAATATATCTCCCCCTTTGAAAGTATTGTAAGTGATCATGTTTTCATGCCCGGCCCCGATTGCCTTCTGCGTTTCGTAAGATAATTGCGTTATTCTCCCGGGGAATGTACTCTGAATATTATATATAATGTTCCCGTTAATAGTGATACGTATATTCACTTAACTCGCAGTGTTCGAAATATAACCCGTTCCTGGCATATTCTCCCGAAAAATTCGTCATATCAACCAAGGCGACTGTTAATTTCTTGAGAATACACGTTCCAAACGCCTGATCGATTAATATAGCCGATTCATTCGTTCCGATGATATACGTTTTATGCTGATAAAGCCTCATTCAAAGCGGACATGGCGTTATAATGCGGGGTAACCCTATTAATCCATAAATCTGCCTTCTCCACGTCCAAATGGTTCAACTCTTCATTTATATCTATACCCAAAATCCAGCTGTTATTACCCATTTCTAACCTAATTCTCAAATCCACCGAATTTAGTAAAGACATGTCAATACTCGCTAGATCAAGAAGCGTCTTTAATGACTCATAGTGTCAGGTGGGCGGGGAAGCTCAATCGCAGGACTCTGTGGCTCATTAACTCTTGAACCACTGGAATACTAATTAAGACGCACACTCTCACCATGCATGGCTTCTTCAACCTCCCTCCTCGTGCAGGGTTGGTGACGACTCGCCGCCGACAATTAGCCACCGCCAGTTCATTTTCACCACCAGAGACTATTCGCCTCCAGAGACTATTTGCCACCAGAGACTATTTGCCACCAGAGACTATTTGCCACCAGAGACTATTCGCCATCAGATACTATTCGCCACCAGAGACTATTCGCCATCAGATACTATTTGCCACCAGAGACTATTCGCCACCAGAGACTATTTGCCACCAGAGACTATTCGCCATCAGATACTATTCGCCACCAGAGACTATTTGCCACCAGAGACTATTTGCCACCAGAGACTATTCGCCATCAGATACTATTCGCCACCAGAAATATAAATACAGTGTGTATTGGGTTTTTTCCTTCTACAACTTTCCATTTTTTTAGGCAATTTTATCTTTACTACTACAAGGTGCAAAATAATGTAAAAAAACAAACACATAATTTATAGGCTTATGAAACAAGTTAAAATATCCTTCAAGATACCAATATAACTAAATTCAAACCAATCTAGTATTGATAACATTTCTTGAGGCACAAAGTCTGAAAGTACTTCTGTGTAGATGTCAAGGTTGCGAATTGGCACATTGACAAGTTGCATACTTATTCCAAATAAAATAAAAAAAAAACAACCTCCAGGAAAACATTTTCTCATAGCACCAATAGCTGCTCAATCAAAGTCGCAATGGATACACTGCGGTTTATCTTAGATTAGGTATCAATGATGTAACCATTTCAAACATATGTGAATAATTCGAACGTTGCTTATTTGTTTGAAGGATATACAGAATTGCATGAACCCCATCAAGTTTTTTCTTTTTGCCAGAATACAAAATAGTTGAGAATAACATACAGGGTATGTTGAATGCACCGTCCACAAACCATGTCGATTCTACTAAATATGATTGTATGATTACTTCCTTGACCACTATCAGCCAAAAGAAAATTTTCTTCTGCTACGTTATCAGGTTTATACATTTCATATGCAGTTGGAATCGCCAACTGCTGAAGATCAGTGGGGTTTGCTGGCACTAAGCTAATATTCCTTTTTCGTCGAATTATTTTCTTCATGTTGCTTAACTTTGGTAAAGATGCTTGGACTGATGAAGGCCCATCAGCCATACACTCTTTTATGAGATCACTTCTGCACAGCGTTTTAAATTTGCTTTCATTTTGGCAACTTGTACACTGGCTGCAGAAGCAGAATGGGTGTATTCATTTATCTTCATTATCACTGCTCTACTTTTGGTGTGGATCCGTCTATTACATCGCCTTCTTCGTTCGCAGCGAATATGAAGCCATCATGTTGAAACTTCTCTTTTCCACGTTTGCTAAGAATGTCTGTTTCCATTTAGAAGACTTGAGGGAGACTGGAAAAAAAAAAATAACTTGGATTTCTTTGTTTTTAAACACTAAAAAAAACGACCTTTTCTGAAAAGTGTATTCATTACATCTAACAACCAGACAATATAACTCAAAACACTGAAAACAAACGACCTATTTGCGGTGGCGAGTAATCTTCCGTTGGTTCCTGATGCTAGTCACCCCCATGAGATCCTTCTCTCCTATTGGTCGGCATCCTTCCCATGATGCATTTATGTAGCGGCGTGCTTTTTTGGCCACTCGGTAGCAGCATTATTTCTATACGCACGTGGTATTCGTTCGTTCTAACGATTTCGTTTATTAACGTAAATTCGTTAGTGATTTCGTTGTAGTATACTTTATTGTGTTGTGTGAGAACTTTACTACATATGTATACGTACTACATAACATAATTACGTACAGTATATACGTAGTCATGGGTCCCAAGAAACCTGAAATTCACGGAAAGAAGGGGATGCTCTCTTTGGAGACGAAGATGGAGATTATCAAGAAGTATGAAGCTGGTATGCGATTGAGTGTGATCGCCATGGAATATGGCCGAAATCCGTCGACAATAGGCACCATCCTTAAGCAGAAGGATGCCATCAAAGCAGCTACATCTTCCAAGGGCGTCACTATTTTGTCCAGCAAGAGGACCCATGTGCACGATGAAAGGGAAAGGCTTCTTCTTGTCTGGATAAAAGACAAAGAAATCGCTGGTGATAAAATAACCGAGACGGCAATCTTCCACAAGGCCAGCGCTATTTCCAGCGATTTGATTGCCCAGGCCGAAGACGACAGAGGAGAAGGGACATCAACACCAAGCCCAGAGTTCAAGGCTTCGCATGGGTGGTTCGAGAAATTCTGTAAACGGACTGGCATCCACTCAGTGGTGCGGCATGGGGAGGCGGCCAGCTCGGACACGAAAGCGGCCGAAGCCTTTAAAAAGACGTTCGACGAGATGATGATCAAGGAAGGCTACATTTCTCAGCAAGTCTTCAACTGTGATGAGACTGGCCTTTTTTGGAAAAAAAATGCCTTGTCGGACGTACATCACGGAGGAAGAGAAGAAGCTACCCAGGCATAAGCCTATGAAAGACAGGTTTACGTTCGCACTTTGTTCGAAAGCCAGTGGGGATGCAAGGTGAAGGCCCTAACTTGTCTATCACTCCGAGACTCCTCGAGCCTTCAAGGCCCACAAAATGCTTAAGGAGAAGCTTCCAGTGATGTGGAGGGCTAATGCGAAAGCCTGGGTAACGAGGCTTTTGTTCACCAAGAGGGTAAATCTGTGTTTCGGCCTGACAGTGAAGAAATTCTTGGAAGAGAAGCGCCTCCCTCTGAAATTCCTGCTGGTGTTGGACAATGCCCCTTCTCACCCTCCTGGCCTCGAGGAAGATATCCTAGCGGAGTATTCTTTCATCAAGGTTCTTTATCTTCCACCTAACACCACCCCTCTCCTCCAGCCCATGGACCAGTAAGTGATATTGAACTTCAAGAAGCTGTATACGAAACATCTTTTCAAGAGATGCTTCGACATCACCGATACCACAAACCTCACCTTGTGTGAATTTTGGAAGGAGCATTTCGATATCGTAATATGCATCCGACTCATCGACCAAGCTTGGCAGGACGTTTCGAGGCGAACCTTGAATTCCTCGTGGAGGAAACTCTGGCCAGATGCCGTATCTGCCTGAGACTTCGAGGGATTCGATGTGGGCGAAGCTGGTGCTGCAGATTCAGAAACAGTTGACGATCCTGAAACTGTTTTGCAACCAGATCTTGACGAGATCGTTGCACTCGGCAAGTCCATGGGGCTGGTCGTCGACGAGGACGACATCAATGACCTTCTCGAGGAGCACCAAGAGGAGCTTACGATGGATTACCTGAAGGAGTTGGAGGCCATGCAACATAACGTCGTTCAAGAGGAGTTCTCTAGCAGTGGCAAGAAGGAGGATGAGGACTCTATGACAACGGCAGAAATTAAGGATGCTCTAGCTGCTTTTCATAAGGTGCAATCATTTGTAGAAAAGAGACACCCCGAAAAGGCTTACAAAGGTCGTATGCTTGCACAGTTCAATGACATTTGCCTGAGTCGTTTCAGGAACATCGTCAAAAGTAGGTAGAAGCAATCTTCCTTGGATAGTTATTTTTTAAAGAGGCCTTTAGTAGGAGTAGTAAGCAAAAAGGAAGAACCAAGTGATACTAAAAAACAGAAAGTTGAAAGTGGTGAAGAAGTTGAAATTTTGTAAAAAAAGAAAAAAAAGTATAAAAAAGTAAAAAAAAATGTAAAAATGAAAAAAAAAAAAAATTTGATTTTATTTTTTTGTGAAGTTAAGTGTTACAGTTTTGTTAATGTGTTTCGTAAAGTTTAGTTTATGTTTTCCTTACATTTTTTTATGTGTTTCGTAAAGTTAAGTGTACGTACGTATCTGCCATTTGTCCTCCTCCTCTGTCGCCACTTTCGGAGGTAGCCTCACTAGAAAGGTAAGCTTCCACATTTTACTACATACGTATGCATGCACGTACAGTATTTCTTGTATACCATATACACTAATACACTTTATTAACAGGTATATTAGCAGTACATATTAAGTTAGGTATTGAATGATCCAAATTGCTGTAGTATTTCATTGTTTATAGGTCAATTTAGCTTTATTATGAAATTTACTGGGGTGTTTTTGGAGGGCTTGGAATGTATTAGCCATTTTACATGTAAAATGCAGTCCAAGATACGAAAAGCTCATGATACGAAAGCCGCCTCGGAACGGATTAATTTCGTATCTCGAGGTACCACTGTATATCATGTCCGTGTATTCGTTGGAACCTTTTTCTCTGTATTCTTGTATGACTTTGTATGGAATATTAATTCATGTATACCATTCCCTATGTATTGCTGTATGACATTTGTTACAAAAATAATAACAATTCCATATGCAATCTGATTTTCCATTTAACCTCTTTATGTATCGAATATTATGTATCTATATACACATATCATAAATGATTAAGACTGAAATGGGTTCTGTTAAGTTAATTTTCAGTGTGCCCCATTGACTTAAAAAAAATTGTGTTTGGGAGAGAATTTGGGGGACATTTTGGAACCTGTGATTAATAAGTTTTAAGACATCATCAGGGGTTAGTGGAGGGAATTCGGGGGTGAGGGTTGAAACACCTTGGGATTTTACGTCGTAGAGTATTGTGACGTTATCGGGGTCGTGTTTGAAATCTGGGGTCATCATTCGTAGACTTTTGTGACATCATCGGAAGTTTTTGAGGGAAATCTGGGTCAGGGTTGAAACCTGGGATTTTACGTCTGTAGGCTTTCGTGATGTCATTGGGAGTTTTTGAGGGAATCCGGGGTCAGGGTTGAAATCAGGTTTTTACCTCTGTAGAATATGAGGAACTTTGGGGTCAAGGTTGAAATTAGGGTTTTTTTTTTTACCTCCCGACAGTATGAGAAACTTTGGAGTCAGGGTTGAAATCAGGGTTCTACCTTTGTAGATTACGAGGAATTTTGGGGTCAGGGTTGAAATCTGGGGTTTTACCTCCGTAAAATATGAGAAACTTTGGGGTCAAGGTTGAAATTAGGGTTTTCAGTTACCTCCTTACAGTATGAGAAACTTTGGGGTCAGGGTTGAAATCAAGGTTTTTATCTCTGTAGAGTTTTGTGCGACACCGACACGACCTTGGGAAACCTGTAAAATTTTGCACCTATTTGTTATATTCACACCTTTATGGTCAAATTTCACACCTTAATTAACACGTCATTAAAAGGTGTGAAATTTCACACCACACCTAGGTGCTAATCCACAAGTAGAAAAATCGCCTACCTGGGGATTAGCACCTTGGTGTTGAGGGAGAATGGGTTTTTTCCCTACTTAGATAAATAAAAATAAATAAAGATAATTAAATAGTTAAAAATAAATACTTAATTGAAAATTAATAAATAAAAATAAATAAATAAATAAATAAATCAGTAAAAATTAAAAGATACATAAATAAATAAAATAAAAGACTAAAAATATAAATATTTAAAAATAAAAGATATTAATAAAAAATCAAAATAAAGTTTTAAAAAAATCAAATAACTAATGCATATTAATAAAAAAAGTAAAAAAGATAAAATAAATAAATAAATAAAATTCAATTAATGAAAATAAATAAAAATACAAAAATACTATAAGAAAAATAAAAATATGTAAAAAATATAAATAAAATAAAATAATAAATATAAAAATGAAAAAGAAATAAATAAAAACAGATAAAAAATACAATAAGTAAATAAAAATAAATAGATAAGAATAGATAAGAATAAATAAATAAATAAATAAAATAAATACAAATAGATAAAATAAAGAAATAAATAAAAATAAATTGATAAAGATAAATAAATATATATGTCTAAAATAAATAAATAAGCAAAGAAATAAAGATATATAAATAAGGGAATAGAAATGAATAAATAAATAAACGAAAAAAGAAAACAAGTAAGCAAACATAAAAATAAAATAAGTAAAAATAAAAAAATTAATGAATAAAACAAATAAAAATACATAAATAAAAAATAATATAAATAAATCATAAATAAAATAAATAAATAAATAAATAGGAAACAAATAAAATAGTTAAAAATAAATAAATAAAAGAAATAAAATAATAAATAACAAAATAAATAAATAAATGAATAAATAGATAAATAATTAAGTATAAATACTAAATAAATAAAGTAAATAAATAAAATAATAAATATAAATAAAATTTTAATAATAAATAATTAAATCAATAAAAGACAAGTCAATAAATGTAAATTAAACAATTAATAAATTAATGAAAAATAATAACTAAAAAATATATGAATAGAAATAAAAATAAATTAAAAATAAATGATAAAAATAAATGAATAAATATCAAGATATAACTAAATATGATGAAATAAATGAATAAAAAATTAATAAAGAAATAATGAAATAAAGATAAATGAACAAATAAAAAGAAATAAATAGAAATAAATAAATAAATAAACAAAAATAAATAAGAAATATATAAATAAATGAAAAAAAATAAAGTAAAAAATAAATAAAAATAAAAGTAAATAAATAAATAAGCAAATAAATAAGTAAAAATAAATAAAAATAAGTAAAAATAAATAGATAAATAAATAAAATAAATAAAAATAAATGATAAATAAATAACAATAAGAAAAAATAAATAATCAAAAAATATAAATAAATAATTAATTAAAATAAAAAAACAAAAGTAAATAAATAAACAAAAAATAAATAAATAAATAAATAATAAATAAATAAAAATAAAATAAACAAATATATAAATAAATAAATAAAAATAAGTAAGCAAATAGATAAATAAATGAAAATAGAAAAATAATAAAAATGAATAAGAAATAAGTAAATAAGATAAATAAATAGAAATTAGTAAATAAATAGATCAAATAAATGAATAAATAGAAAATTAGTAAATAAATCAAATCAAATAATAAATAAATAAAGATACATAAATACATATAAAAAATATGAATGAATAAATAAATAAATAAAAATAAATACATAAATCAAATAAATATAAAAATGAATAAATAAAAATAAATTAAATAAATAAAAATCAATATTAAAATATAACAAATAAATAAATACTAAAAAAATAAAAAATAAAAATAAAAATTTTAAATAATTATATAAATATAAATATTAAAATTAAATAAAAAATAGATATTTACATAAATATACAAATAAATAAATATATAAAAATAAATAAATAAATAAAAATAAATAAATCAATTAATCAATCAAAATAGGTAGATAGATTAAAAGATAAGAAATAGATAAATTGCAAATAAATAAATAAAGGTAAAAGACGAAATAAAAATGAATAAATAAATAATTAAATAAGAAATAATAAATAAGTTAATAAATAAATAAATAAATACAAATTTTAAAATGAATTAAATAAAAAATAATAAAATAGATTAAATAAAAATATTAAAATAAGTGAAATAAAATAAGTAAAAAAAAAAAAAATAAATAAAAATATTCAAATAAGTGAAATAACATACGTAAAAAATGAATGAATAAATAAATAAAATAAAATAAAATAAATAGATAACTAAAAATAAAAAGTAAATAAAAATAAATAAATAATTGAATAAAATAAATGAATAAATAAAAATATATATATAAAAATAAAACAAATGAATTAATAAATAAATAAAGAGTAAAACAAAAGTAATTGTAAGCCAATATGCCATAGTAAATAAAAGAAAAAAAAAGAAAAAAAAGCAAGGCCCATAAGAACAACTATATTTTTGCCAGTTGGGAATAAATACCCAGCCAGTGACTGACCCTTTTCAGGAATAAGCAGACAACTCACACGTGAGCTATGTTACAATGGAAAATGAACCGGCAAATGATTAGTTTTTACAATGTCTATATTCTGATTCTGATCATGATTATTGTTCTTTTACGAAATCCTCATTTGGTTATATTGTGTGCAAAACATTATTGAAACGTACATATCCTTATAATAACGTCCAATGGCTGGCTTCTTCCAACTAGAAAAGAAAAAAGACCCACCGTTTTTCCTTTGCTAATGTCAAAAACAGTTCTTGTTAGTGCTGTTCACTTCTTTTTATCATCAATGTTCCTGCTTAGCTATCATATAACCTGCAACATAAATTGCTTCAGACATAATTCGTTTATAAATGTCATGATTTCTTTACATTATTTTTGATAACTGCTACAGTTACTCAAGATGCTATATCTCTACCAATGATTTTCCTACTTGACCAAAATATAAATTGCAGCATTATTTGCATCGAATATGATTATTCATTTTTTTTAGAGTTCTATATAAAAGTTTTTCCCCTTGAATTATCTGTGATAACTGCCATAGTTACACTAAAAAGTTTCAATTAAGCAAGTACGCTGCACATTTGAAACTGTAATTATGTCTACTTATATTAGTATTGAACATTTTGTGCTTTTTTGTTCCAGTGATTTTAAAAACGTTTTTTCCCGAAAGAATCGACTTGTACAATACCAGGATGTTGGGTGTACAGTAATATGCCGAGGAGAAATGAGGCATCCAATTAAACATCTAAGGATTGCCTTCCCTCTTTTGACCCCTAGACCCCAAGATTTCTCTGAATGGTCGAGTTGCAGAAAATTTCTAATACAATTTCGAGGTGGCTGAAATTGAAGTCGAAGAAAGACTGTGCACTCGTCTTTTCACGACATGGGCCTTTTCAGTAGAGGACCAAAACCAAAAAAATAAGGACCTAGGCCTATAAGTGGATTGAGAATCATTCAGCTCAAGCACTTTCCAAAGAAATGAAGCCAAACGGTAAGTTCAACCAGCATCCGTGAAAGCATTCCAGGTACTAAAAACTTCTCAGGAATAGAGGGAAAAATCAAAATGATTTGCCTGCAGAACCCTTGAAATGACAGCGCCAACTGAACCATTTCATGATGACCTGTCTGACCCCTGTAAGTGTTCGATGGATACAATATTACATCGAGAACGATAACAAATTGATGCCTTCAAACTGTGCTATCAGATTTGGCAATTTCCAAAAACGAATAGATTTGGAACCTGACACTTTGAGTACTGAGTTTGAACGTTTTTGTTGCAGTTTTCTTTTGATTTCTTTGGTGTTCTTGAAAAAATAATCACATCCTTACAAATATAATGGCGTGTTGCAATTCACCTACTCTGACTGCTTTGAATTCTGGTTAGAAAACCGGGAATCTCTCTCTCTCTCTCTCTCTCTCTCTCTCTCTCTCTCTCTCTCTCTCTCTCTCTCTCGTAGAGCAATACATATAATCTACTTATATTTCCAAAAGGACTTTGACAAAGTTCCACACAAGAATCTAATGACAAAGTTAGACCTTTAGGAATTGTAGGAGAAATAGCAGACTGGATCAAAGACTGGCTAATTAATAAAAAAAAACTGAAAGATAAGAGACACAAGGAATAAACTGCCATCAGAAGTTGTAAACTTCTGGTGAAGAAGAGTTCAAAAGAAAGATAGACAAAATCATTAGAATACTGTGAATGAGTTGTAAAACCTACTCCTAGAGATAAGTGAGCACATGATGTCTCCTTGGATGGACTACTAAGTCTTTGAGGCATCCTAATCCTTGTAACTCCTGGTATTTCACACACTCTCTCTCTTTCTCCCTCTCCCCAGACGGAAAACAATAGAGTATGGTATTTAGAGCAATTGATGTAAGCGCAGAAGTATATTATGAACTTTCACATACGTGGGGTATTAATCCAAATTTAACCTACTATGATCATCCAGGTAAATTTAACCTATTTAACAAAATAGACACAAAAATTAAAAAAAAAATAATAAAAAATAGATAAATGAAAATGAATATAAATAATTAAATAAATAAAATTAAAAGAAAAAAATAATAACAAAAGTAAAAAAATAAATGAATAATTAAATAAATACACAAATAAAAGTAAATAAGAATAAATAAATATAAATAAGTGAAAATAACTATATAAATAAATATGTAAAAATAAAGAAATAAATAAAAATAAAAAATAATAGATATAATAAAAATTATTAATAAAAATAATAAAAAAAGGATAGATAAAAATAAATAACTAAATGAAATTAAATAAATAGAAATATAAAAAATTAATTAAAATTAAAATTTAAATGAAAAAATAAATACAAAATAGTTAAATAAAAAAAATGAATTACTAATAATCAATATAAATTAATAAAATAATTTAATAAATAATAATAAACAACTAAGTAACAATAAGCAAAAATAAATCAAATTAAATAAAAATAAATGAAAAAAAATAAAAATAAATAAAAATGAATGAATAAATAATATAAATAAATAATATGTAGATAAATAAATAAATAAATAAATAAATAAAATAATAAACAAAAATAAAAAGATCAAAAATAGAAATAAATGAAAATAAAACAAAAATAAAATTGAACTAAAAAAATAAAATAACAACGTAAATAAATAAATAAATTATTAAGCAAATGAACAATTAATAAAAAATAAATAACAAAATAAGAATAGGTAAATAAATAAAAATAAAAAATTAATAACAGATAAATTAACAAAAAAAAAAAAATGAAGAATAGGTGAATACAAAAAAAAAAAATTAATAAATAATTATTATGAATTAAATAAATACAATTAGATAAGTAAAAAATAACAATAAATAAATAAATAAAAATAAAAAAAGAAATAGAAATAAGTTAAGTAATAAATAAGTATATAGAAATAAATAAATATATGAAAATAAAAAAAAAAATAAATGCAAATAAATAAATAGAAATAAAAAAAGAAAATAAATGAATAATATCAACAAAATGAAAATAAAAAATAAAAAATTTAATAAAAATAGATATAAATAAATAAATAGATAAAAAATAAATAATGAAATTGAATAAATAAACTAATAGGTTAAAAATACACAAATAAATAAAAAAATGAAATAAAATAGATAAATGAATAAAATTAAATAAATAAATGAATGAATAAATAAATTTTAAAAAAAATTAATAACAAAAATAAAAAATAAAAAATAAAAAATAAATAAAAATAAATATAAAAAATAATAAATAGATAAAAGAGTAAATAAAAATAACAAATGAAATAAAATAAAAAATAAAAAAATTAATATAAATAAATAAGATAAAATAAATAAATAAAAAATAGAAACATATAAATAAGTTAAAAATAAATAAAAACAAATAAATAAATAAAAAAATGATTAAAACAAATAAATAAATAAAAAACATACATATAAGATAAATAAATAAACAAAAAAAATAAAATGATAAAAAATAATTAAATTGAATAAAATAAAATATAAATAGATAAATAATAGATATAAAGTAAAATATAAACAAATGAATTTAAATAATTATTAAGTTAATAATAAAAAATATGATAAACATAAATAAATATAAAATGAATGAATAACAATAAATAAATAAATACATAATAATAAATAAAAAATAAATAAATGAATAAAACTGAATAAATAGAAAATATATAAAAATAAAATATATAATACAATAAATAAAAATAAGCAAATAAACAAATTAATAAGATAACTAAATAAATAATAAATATAAATGAATAAACAAATAAGATATCTATATATATATCTATATATATATATATATATATATATATATATATATATATCATATATATAAATATATATATATATATATCATATATATACACACACACACACATATATATATATATATATATATATATATATATATATATATATATATATATATATCTATATATATATA
>NC_061107.1:38418959-38421459 GCF_015104395.2 Macrobrachium nipponense | reverse complement strand
CCCAAAATAACTTCTTTGACTACCTTTATTAAAAAAATGAAATGACAAAGAAAAACTAAATACATGGAATACTATGGTATTTAAGCAACTCCTGATGAAGAATAATAATAATTATAATAAAATGATGAATAAATTCTATATTTACTTTATACAATTTTCATCATCCTATTTATTATTACAAAACATTGAATGAAAAAATTGAATCATACTGTTGTAAATTTTATGATATTGAAAAGGTAAATTTATTTAATTGTAAAAATTTTTAAATAATTATGTTGTATGATTTTCATTGATACGTGGTAATAGCACTGTTTAGGATTGGTTTTTCTTTTGCCGAGAGATAGACTACAAATAACTTTCCCAGAATCAATACAGCAGAGAATGTTGTAATTTAATTGTAGTAAACATAAAAAATAAATAATTTTTTTAAATTGTGGTAAAAAAATCACAAAACATAATTTTGTATTTTGTATATAATGATTATTATGAAGATAAAACATATTTTGAGAAAGAAAATAAGTTTTATCCAAATATAGAGATTAACGGAATAGAATCAAAGACGAAATTCCTTGTTTTTTTTTTCATAAAAAATTTCTGTAAACTTTCTACATTCATCCCAGATTCAGGTTTCATTTCACTTTTCTACAATGATATTTGTTTGAACAATGATATTGATAATAAGTTATCTTTTTAAAACTCAAAAGAGGTACATAAGAATGAGTGCATGCACGTGTTCCCATTTAAAGGCCATGAGCGCCTCATGTGCCCGGCATTATATTGCATTCCTTTGTAACTCCGTAAACAGAGGAACTTTTTTATTGGTGCCATGAGAGGGCCATTATACTTACTCATGCGCATCCCCCAGACATGTGATCTGCTTTTGCAAGAACGAGCACTTGGCTAGCATTAAGCAGGGACCTGTTCAATCTCAAGCCTTAAGCAGGAAGTGTTCAATCTCAAGCCTTGAGGGGATAATAAGAGCCTGTTACTCAGTGCTTGGTTGGGTGCTAGCTATTCCCTCCCGTTTTTTCTCCTAGAATAACACATTACTTCATCCGTGGTATTTTTGGAAAAGTATTTTTTAGAGATAGTATAATTACTTTCTGTAAATTTATTAAATTCCTTATTCTAACAACATATATTACATATAACAATAATAAAAAATATAATAAAAAACTCTATTTGAAATACAACAGATTTAATGTGTTTAATATCGACTTAATAGTTAAAATGCAATTTATCTTACAAAAAAAATATATTTTACTTCTTTAAAAAAAATAAAATATTTTATTATTTATTTATTTATTTATTTACATATATTTCATTATTTTTAACCTCACATAATCTTTCATACTACTTAATTTAAGATCAATTTTCTTTCTCAAAATATGTTTTATCTTATCTTCATCATAATAACCATTATATACAAAATCCCTGCTTATTTATTTATGATAAAAATGGAAATGAAAACCTAACAACGGTATATTTGCAAAACCAGAAGACAAAAAAGCTAGTTAGGAGAAGAGAGAAAGTATAGTAACGAATGCATTCTGCTGCCTCGCAGGCTTACTTTTTAGTAAAAGGTTACGACCACTGCCAATAGTACCAAATGGAAAAAAAAAAAACGCATCTACCAATGGGTGGCGAACAAAGCTGAACAACTACCATTACCACACAAAATGAAAAGATAAAAAAAAAGGACACATATCTGACCCTGGATTGCCCCTGCCTAATTCAAAATGGAAAACCGCTTGATAAAAAAGACGAAAGTTTTAAACAGCCCGCCGCCACATTATTCGCGGCGCGAAGCAATTCCAAAATTACAATTAGCGCATAAAAAAAAAGACGAAAAAAAGTGTGGAGGAAAATATGTTCGTTTCGGAACACGACCCTCAGAACAAACCCGCACATACACACACTGGCACTTCATTAAGTGGGATGGGTCTCTTTCCCTCTCTCTCGTTACTAAGTGCCACCTGCTAAGCTTTGCAACTTCGTTAACAGGACGTAGCATTCGGGCTAGTTAGGCCACAGGGATAACTTGGTTACAATACATGCCATAGACTGCCTGGATCAACCTATGTGGAAACTTTTTATTTTATTTTATTTCATAATCATAATGATTCTGATAAACAACGATGATGATGATGATGATTCTTGCATTTTAATGATTTTTTTTCTATTTATCAATTCATTAATTAATGTTTTTTTTTTAATAAGTGAGACTACTTCTTTCAGTTTTTTCTTTTACTAAATTCTTTGGAAGCTTGAAACTTCTTTCAGTTTTTTCTTTTACTAAATTCTTTGGAAGCTTGAAACTCAAGTCAATAGTCCCTGTAGGCTTGTTCCATATGAATAGGGTTCAACTTCTGAGTATTAATAATAATAATAATAATAATAATAATAATAATAATAGTGAATAGTGGTGATTATCATCATGAAACTGATATTCATAATGATTATGATAATCGTAACGATGACGTTGACAACAAGATGATGA
>NC_061107.1:38412825-38418459 GCF_015104395.2 Macrobrachium nipponense | reverse complement strand
TCGATAGTAACCCTTCATATACATTTATATATTTTTACATTTTTTTCTTCAATTATTTTTACGCTTAAAAACGTGGGTTATATCAACATCACAATGCTTGTCAGAGAGAGAGAGAGAGAGAGACAGTAGTGGTAAGTGGCGTCAATTGGACCTAATATTACATTCATGCTCTACCCTTGCATCCTAGATGTGTGTAATGTTGCCAAGCGAAAGATGAAAGCGATCTGAAGTATTTTAATAGGTAAAAAATGCAATTTTTGTGCAGAATCTATCTGTCATCCATAACGTCCACTGTCCTAGTTACTTTTCAATTATTTGCTTTGATGTTGATTTTTATTTTGCTTGTTATGGAACGATATTTTTCCCTCTGGCATCGTCGTAATGTATCAACAACAATAACTCCATCACCACGTGGACAGGCAGTGTTTCCCGATCAAATACTGTTTAGGGGACTCCATAGAGTTGCGCTTTTTCTTCCGTTTTTCTACAGTCATTTATAGCTCGTATATGTATATACTATATATATATGCATATATAAACATATGTATGTATATATATATATATACAACACAACATATGACTATAAATTTTCCGGTTTCATACTGTCACTGTCGTTATTGAAGATAGCCCTATTAAAAAAATGTCTCAAACCCCTCGTAGGTCAGCAGGAATTTCTCTGATTTGATATTCTCCTACGAGGAAGTATTCGTTTGCAGTTCTATTTTCTTGTTTGTAGGTCTGAGTTTCGATGTTTTGCTTAGCTACAAACTCCTGCAATTAAGTGAAATAATATATACAAAATTGCATGAATTCCACAAAACATTTATATTTTCATAATGTATATATATTGCTTATCTTTTGAGACTTCCAAAACAATCTGGTATAATTGAAAATGGTTTCTGTATTTTATTTTTTATTGGATGAAAAAAAAATATAACAATTAAAGCTTTTTAAGAATTTTATTACAGTAATCACTCCACCTACATTTTGTTTTTTGTTTTTTCTTGTATTTAAGGACAGATTCAATTGCAAATTCAATTTTTTTTCCCTGAAAATCTTTAGTTATTAAATAATCAGTTTGTTTTATTCACTCCCATGTAATCCATGTAAATTATATATAAAAAATACAATTTAAAATATCACTCATATGAGAGAATTTATTTATGTCAATATGTATGGGAATACAATTTTTCTTTTAAAAGAATATCCCTCAATTTATTATTTTCACCAGCAAAATTAGACCTATAAACATGAAGAATATATGAAATTCAAACTGAATTCGATAATTACAAAAACTTTTGATGTATTGTTAAAATATTTATCTGCACACGACACTATCGGGCATGATTTATTTACAATAGATTGTTTTATAAATTTAAATATTATAATAGTGTCATATTTTTCATTATTAAAAATATCATTAACTTTAATGATATTGTAATTATCTTCAGTATTATACAGGTAGGTTCATATGTTTCTAGTGTTGTTGTTACCCCGTAACTCCATGGCATTTTTTGATAATTTTATTTTCATTTTTATATCTTTTCGTTTCTGATGTTTACCCATACCAACAGTTTTACATAAATATTGTCTTTTTTTTGGGATTAATATTTTACTGAACCTTTTTTTTACTGGCCTCGAGGCATTCTTTTCCATTTCTATCGGTCCCGGAGTGTTCTCCACCTTTCCTGGAACTGGTTGTGTGCCTATTTCCACTGGAAATTGGGTAAAATCTAATGGAAAGTTTTCAATTTCCCCCACTGTTTCAATTTCCAGGAACGATTCCAGCTCGCCTGGAAATGGTTGTGTTTTTGCTATTTCCATCGGACCAGCTGGCATGGCAGAGCTTTCCGTACACTGGCCCACCTTTCTGGAACTGGTTGTGTGCCTATTTCCACTGGAAATTGGGTAAAATCTAATGGAAAGTTTTCAATTTCCAGGAACGATTCCAGCTCGCCTGGAACTGGTTGTGTTTTTGCTATTTCCATCGGACCAGCTGGCATGGCAGAGCTTTCCGTACACTGGCCTTTACCTTTCCTGGAACTGGTTGTTGTGCCTATTTCCACTGGAAATTGGGGTAAAATCTAATGGAAAGTTTTCAATTTCCAGGAACGATTCCAGCTCGCCTGGGAAATGGTTGTGTTTTTTGCTATTTCCATCGGACCAGCTGGCATGGCCAGAGCTTTCCGTACACTGGCCCACATTGCCTGGAAATGGTACTTTGTCTATTTCTATCGGTCCCGGAGTGTTCTCGACCTTTCCTGGAACTGGTTGTGTGCCTATTTCCACTGGAAATTGGGTAAAATCTAATGGAAAGTTTTCAATTTCCAGGAACGATTCCAGCTCGCCTGGAAATGGTTGTGTTTTTGCTATTTCCATCGGACCAGCTGGCATGGCAGAGCTTTCCGTACACTGGCCCACATTGCCTGGAAATGGTTCTTTGCCTATTTCTATCGGTCCCGGAGTGTTCTCACCTTCCCTGGAATGGTTGTGTGCCTATTTCCACTGGAAATTGGGGTAAAATCTAATGGAAAGTTTTCAATTCCCAGGAACGATTCCAGCTCGCCTGGAAATGGTTTGTGTTTTTGCTATTTCCACGGGACCAGCTGGCATGCAGAGCTTCCGTACACTGGCCCACCTTTCTGGAACTGGTTGTGCCTATTTCCACTGGAAATTGGGTAAAATCTAATGGAAAGTTTTCAAATTTCCAGGAACGATTCCAGCTCGCCCGGAAATGGTTGTGTTTTTTTGCTATTTCCATCGGACCAGCTGGCATGGCAGAGCTTTCCGTACACTGGCCCACCTTTCCTGGAACTGGTTGTGTGCCTATTTCCACTGGAAATTGGGTAAAATCTAATGGAAAGTTTTCAATTTCCAGGAACGATTCCAGCTCGCCTGGAAATGGTTGTGTTTTTGCTATTTCCATCGGACCAGCTGGCATGGCAGAGCTTTCCGTACACTGGCCCACATTGCCTGGGAATGGTTCTTTGTCTATTTCTATCGGTCCTGGAGTGTTCTCTACCTTCCCTGGAACTGGTTGTGTGCCTATTTCCACTGGAAATTGGGTAAAATCTAATGGAAAGTTTTCCAGGAACGATTCCAGCTCGCCTGGAAATGATTGTGTTTTTGCTATTTCAACCGGCCTCGCATCGTTCCTTGCCAATAGAAATGTCGGAAGTGTTTGCACAGTGTTTGCAGTGTTCTCTGAAAAAATTAGTTTCCTGCCTGTGTTTGTTTCACCTATTGAATTTATGTAAGTATGGGGGTCCATTTGATGCTCTTCAAAGTTCATATATATCCACAAAACTATGGCTGCAAAGTGTGGTGCATCAAAAAAAAAATCTAACAGGAAGAAAGAATCAAACCTCATTGACCAGCTCTGTAAAGTAGGGATGGGGGAAACAAACTAATTAACCAAGTTCTGTTGACTCTAGAGCAACCCTCACGTCTAACGACCGGATATTTCAACTGTCACCGTTTAAGATGTCACTTATTTTTGTTATCCTGTTTCTAAAACTGATAATATTTCGTTTTTCCTTCGTCGTTCCCTATTGCTAAACGATCGACGCTCTCTGCTTTTTTTTTTCGTAAAGTGAAATATGGTACTTGAACTCCATAGAGTTGCGCTTTTTTTTCCGTTTTTCTACGACTATAAATTTTTCGATTTCATTACTGTCACTGTCGTAATTGAAGATAGCACTATTTAAAAATGCCTCAAACTCCTCGTAGGTCAGCAGGAACTTCTGATTTGATATTCTCCTACAAGAAGTATTCGTTACCGGCGTCTGTAGTTTTATTTCCTTGTTTGTAGGTCTTGAGTTTCGATGTTTTGCTTAGCTACAAACTCCTCTGTTTGCGTTCCTGCTTCTTTATACAAAACAAGAGCTGCAGTCGGTGTCTGGGTCTGCATTCCTTCTTCAACTGCGCCTCCTAAATTGAGGCATTGTGGCAATACTGTTCCTTATCTGTGTCCTGCATGGTTTACTTACATCATAAAACCCCGCCTCCAACACCACCTGTTCTTGCTCGTGTGATTTGAAATTAAAGCATCGCTAAAAGCGACGAACGCAGATTCCAAAATTGCTATTGCACTGTGTTGCATAATTTGTAAATGTACTCTTGTGAATTGATGGCTTTCCAATTATTCTTGCGACGCTGCTCAGACAAAATGAAAAGGGAACTAATGGAAGGCATACGGAAAGGAAACAAGGTCTCTCTCTCTCTCTCTCTCTATATATATATATCGTTTCGTAATGATTTCATGACATTTTCGAGGGCTGTACAAACTAGATAACATAAGATAAATTACAATAAAGCTAAGTATTTGAAATTTAAAAATAAAAGTTGCACAATGATTACAAAATTAAAAAGAACAACTAAAAGGACACCTTTAAAAGCACAAAACGTAAAATAAACAGGACAAAAAATGATTAAAATAAGTAAAAAAAAAAAAAAAAAAAAAAAAAAATCGACTCACTTCGGGAACTAACTTCGGCCTCCCGATTGACAGGCCAAGGCGATACCGACCGACCTTCCGAGATCTTTGTTAGGTCAGTTGGTACCTACCGCCTTGGCCTGTCATTCTGGAGACCCAGGTTCGTTCCCGATGTGAGGTAGAAATATATTAATGCCAATATATATGGTCTCATACACATGTGTGTGTGAGTGGTTCTTTTAAACGACGTGGCACACGCAACAGATGGATTCAGTTCTCACAAGAAAATATAATTTTATTTTGAGAGAGAGAGAGAGAGAGAACTGTGAGTAACGAAGCAATTTCGAGAATTTGATGCATCAGATGTCAATTGTAAGGGGAGCTAAATAAAAAAATCAAATAAGCCGCAAATAAATCAATAAACAAATAAATAAATAGATATACAAATAAACAAACGTGTAACAGTGAATTGTGTTGAATTCAATTGGAACAGAATATAAATCTGAAGAATAAAAAACTAAAAAGGTCGCACAAAAAAATTCGCAAACAATAGAATAACAAATGACGATCATAGCAATTATCATGACAATCTTTTATGAGAATGAAACGATCATATTGAGTATTTTTAACGGAAATGAATACCAATGGTAGAAATAAAGCGGTTTTATAGAGAGAAAGGCGAATAGAGAGAGAGACAAGTAGATCGAGAGAAAGGCAAGTAGATTGAAAGAAAGGCAAATAGAGAGAAAGGGGGCGAATTGATCGATACATACAAACGTGTAGTGGCGAGTGGCGCCTGAATTATCTTATTCTTGGTGTGCTAATTGATGAGGAAGCAAGCTCTTTGTTATGTGCGCCAAGTTTTTTGCCGCTAGCGGACGCTTCGTTATAAATGAGTTCTTATCCCATTTGGACAGACAGTCCACGACACACTAATGATTATGGAATTGCAGCGGCATATTCTCTCGTTTTTTTTTTATAATTTTTTAAGTTTTAAGAGAAAATTTCCCTTGTGATATATATAGTACGAATGACCGGCATTCGTGTATGTTAATGGTCGTATGCTTGCTGTCATTATCATTTGTATCACCCTCGATTTCTTTTTTCTTTTGTAATCTCCATCATTATCATCAACATCATTATCGTTAGAATTATTTTATCATCTTCCGTCATGCATTTCTACCTAACTTTCTTTAGCA
>NC_061107.1:38400325-38407825 GCF_015104395.2 Macrobrachium nipponense | reverse complement strand
CTCGAATGATTTATATGAATCACGGTGATGTGATAAATATTCATATATATATATATATATATATATATATATATATATATATATATATATATATATATATATACTGTGGATTCTCTTAACAGTCATAACTCACCTCTAACAAAATTATGCACAATATATATATATATATATATATATATAATATATATATATATATATATATATATATATATATATATATATATATATATATATATATATATATATATATTATGTATATATATATATATATATATATATATATATATATACTATATTATATAAATATATATATATATTTATATATATATATATATATATATATATTATATATATATATATATATATATATATATATATATATATATATATATATTATATATATATATATATATATATATATATATAATATATAATATATATATATATATATATATATATATATATATATATATAATGTATATATAGATATGATATATATATATATATATATATATATATATATATATATATATATATATATATATATATTATATATATATATATATACAATATTGTACTTAATTTTGTTAGAGGTGGAGTGGTGACTGTTAAGGACACTCCACAGTATATATATATATATATATATATATATATATATATATATATATATATATATATATATATATATATATATATATTATATATGCATCTGATCATACCGGAATTTTTATTTGCTTGTATAAAAAAGACTGAACTGTCTGATCACATATAAAAGGCAGATAAACCAGGATATGTTTATATCTTTAAAAGTGGTGACCTTTCCTTTTAACGTAAACGTTAGGGACCTCGGAAATTTAGGTATTTGCAAAGAAAAAAATCAAATGAAACATACGCAACTCCTTGATATTCTGTAATGTGCTTGACGCACTCCATGTAATCTACTTTTTATATGCGCATTGGATAATATGTTTGGTTGATCATAGAGATGAAGGAACTGTATATTTAAGTGCTATATTAAAGAGAGAATCTACATCTAGAATTCATAATCTCTGATTTCGTTGGCAGTGTAGATAAATTCAATTGTATACACGTTTTTTTAGAATCTTTCATGTTACAGGGAGAAAAAACCAACTATAAATGGAAATAGTGGGCTTGATAACCATATGTATAATTTCCTGCATAAATTACCACACGATGTGGTCATTTTTATTCGTTTTGATTTATATAGGTTTTTGGCATTATGCCAAGCATTAGGGCAACTAAGGCCATTCAACGCTGAAACGGAAATTGACAGCAAAAGGTTTGAAAGGTGTTACAGGATGAAAACCTCGCAGTTCACTATGAAACAATTGTTAGGAGAGATCGGGCAGTAAGATGTAGAAAGAGATTATGAACGGAGATAAAGTAAAAAGAATGAAAGTAGTTGCAGCTAGGGGCCGAAGGGATGCTACAAAGACCCTTAAGTAATGCTTACATTGCACCGAATGAGGTGCACTGATGGCACTACCCCCCTTCGAGGACGATGAGGTGATAGGCCTTTGTAGAGTATTATCCAAGTGTTTTTAGGATTCGTAAAAATTAAAATGTTTTACCTCTCTCTCTCTCTCTCTCTCTCTCTCTCTCTCTCTCTCTCTCTCTCTCTCTCTCTCCATAAATCTAAATGATGATTTAGTGATGGAACAATAACCGACCTTGTAGGAGTATTGAACGTAGCTAATAAACAGAAACACCTGCATCTAAAAGACAGTTACAATCATTTTGGAAATTGTTTATACAAAATCTATTATTACATGATTTTACCTGAAGGACAAAACCAGAACATCCGCTATATCATACAAACTTACATTTAATCCACTTTTCAAAGAATTTTTCTTACAATTATAAATTATATTAGTATAATATAAAATTATATTATACATTTGTAATAGATCCATATACATTACTAGTTACAGACGGAACTTCCACAGTCTGAAGCTATGCGAGTAAAGACATGATTCCATATGGAAACATTCATTTTCATTCTATAAAACGGCTACACTTAATAAATTATATACTTTGTTATCCAAGGTACCATGTACCATACACTTGTATCAAACAAATAAAGAATTCGAGTTATCTAAAATTTTTTTCATAATTAACAGCAGTGCAGGTTCCAATATAAGATGTAAATGCTTATAAAGCTGTTGCAGGAAACTCTGAAGTGATAAAACAATTCCGAAATTGAAGTTTATTTAATTATTTTACACGGACATTCAAGTTTTTGTAGCAGTAACTATAAATACTGATGATTGTATGGATATTACTTCTTTGAAATACATATTATGAATAAAGACTTATGGTTTATCAGTATCATATGATGATCGTGGAAAAAAAAACAAGAATGAGAAAACCAGACGGAAAATAGTTTCATTAGCAAGAAGAAACATATCCAAATGACAAAAATATTAGATATTCTCCATTAATTTCTTACGATTGTGTTACTAGGGGCGAGGATGCGATAATATAAGTAGGTTACTCCTTCGTCCAAGTATTATTTTTTCGTATGTAAAATAGGATTCCAAAATTTGTGCAATACGGTATAAGTTTTTACCAGTCACTGCAATTAAAGCTCTATCAATAAACAAAATACTGAGATTATTAATACGAACCAATTTTATCGTATTTAGTTTCAACAGTCAAGAATTCCAACTCGATTAGGAAAATTTCTTTAAAAAAAGAAAAAAAAAGAAAAAAAAAACTCAAAACAACTATTTTTACATAAAAACAAAAATAAAAATTGAAAGTGTGATATATGAACTGAAAGCCACAGCATAAAAGTGTTTTCCTCTTCTGACGGGATTTCGTACCGCCTGACACAAGTGAGCATCAGATATGAATTCTTTATCTCACTATAATACGATTAATTGAGGGAATGCTGTAGTAGCAGAGCTAAAGGCTTAACAAACATATCTATATATATTAACGTCAAACGCGTCAGTGATATTTGCACTTGTTTTGCGCGCACACACAAGCACACACTCGCGCGCGCACACACACACACACACACACACACACACACACACACACACACACACTTAAGACAAATTACAAATTTTGGAAAACTCTCTGCCAAATTTATTTTTTTTAACACCTTTAGGATTAAACGAGCAGTTAACAGTAACATTAGCTCAAAAACATTAGATGGCTCTCATGAAAAAGTGAAAAAACTGAGATACGCCGCTTCGGCTTGGTAGTGTCGACATATATAAACAGGCAGATACATAAAATATGTTAAATTATAATGAATTACTAAAATATCACAGCGCATTTACCTGCAAAATCATTAATAGTATGTAACATCAACAGCGCAACGAGGCCCCTGCATCCAATGCATCATTCTTTTGATATTTTGGGTTCTCGGGTGCTTTCTATTCAATTAATGTGTTCACATTGGCGACAGTGATTCGGTCAAGTATGAAAAGTATGAATGCGTGAACCTGGTATCTATTTATGATTTATTTTAGTCTTTTCTGTTATCTTATTTTAGGTTTGATAATACCAAAGAAGGGTGAAAGTGTTCAACTTTTAAGATTACTTTATCTTAAACTAAATAACTTATTTTCTATAGTTTAATGGTAGATGTATTTACCTCCTTCATTTACACAAGTTCTCATATTCAGCAGTGGTTTACAGTTTCTATGCTACCATATGTCATAAATGTTCATAATCATAGCATTTACTTTAGGAATAATTTATCCAACTTTACATTTGTGCCAACCTGTTTTTCCTTATAAGCAGAATTCTTTCATGGATTCCAACTTTAACTTCTGGAACAAAATTCTTTTTCCTAATAGTTATTTGACATACGCTTAGCAAATTTTCTTCCCTTCTTGTTATTTTGTTTACCTCTGTCTAATTGTCCCATCAACCATTATTTTCAGTCGTCATATGCAAATCAGCATAATGTTTAACACTGGTAAATGGTTGCCGACAATGATTCAAGGGTCACGGTAAAATGAAAGGGTAGAACGGAAATGGAATGAGAATGAGAGCAAAGAAATGTCCGAAAAACTTTCTACTAAAAGAAACCTTAATTCCTGAGTAGATATGTCGTGAATACAGCATCAAGTGAGACTTCTTAACAGGGCACTCAGATCGGCTCTTTGAAGCTAGGCTCCCGCACGAAAGGGGACGCGCCGGTGGCATAATACTGGTATCATATCCGGGCTGCTTCTCTTGTTCACTCGGGGTCGTGCTTATATGACCTCGGTTTTCTGCCGGTGTAACAATGCTTCTTTGGTTTGTAAATCCCGTTATTTCCTGTTTCGCGCGATTCACATGTGTTCCCAAGAATCAAGAGATGATCTTTCGGCCAGTAGAAGTGTACAAGGGGAAGGGTGGCTGGCCGTGATTTCTCTATTGTTCATTCTAAGGGAAAAGTAAGGAACAGCAAAGAACTTTCTCGTTTGGCTCTGGTTGTAACTTTAAAAAATCGCAGACTCAGAAGTATATATATATTATATATATATATATATATATATATATAATATATAATATATATATATATGATATATATATATATATATGATATAGTATATATATATATATATATAATATATTATATATATATATATATATATATATATATATCTATATATATATATATATACATATATATATATATAATATATATATATATCTATATATATATAGTATATATATATTATATATATATATATATATATATATATATATGTATATATATATATATATATATCTATATATATATATATATATATATATATATATATATATAATATATATATATATATATATATATATATATATATATATAATATATATTATACTATATATAATATATATATATATATATATATATATATACTATATTATATATTATATATATATATCTATATATAATACTATATATATATATATATATATATATATATATATATATATATATATATATATATATTATATATATATATATATAATATATATATATATATATATATATATATATATTATATATATATATATATATATATATATATATATATATATATAATATATAGACATATATACACATATATATATATATATATAGATATATATATATATATATATATATATATATATATATAATATATATATATATATATATATATATATATATATATATATATATCTATATATATATATATATATATATATATATATATATATATATATATATATATATATATATATATATATATATATATAATATATATATATATATATATATATATTACCCGAAATACAAGAGAGTTTTCGAAAACCCACTGAACTCATTTATATTATGATTCACATTTAGAATACAAAAGTCGTTGCTTCTACAACTAGTATGAATACATTCTGCGGATGAAAATACCTCGCTAAATTATTCAGTGTAACTTAGCAAGTTTTAAAGATCCAAATTTAAAATAATGAGGGATGACTCAAAATTTTTGTATTCGTAGGCCTGGTATGCATAAAGAATAAAAGGCAGAATATTTTTTGAACTCTACAGATAGCTACATGAATCACTCAGTTAGCTCCACACATAAGACATGAATTGCTACTATTTGGGATTTTTTCATAATTACAGTTTTAACGTAAAAAAAAAAGCATAACAAAGTATGATAATGATTTTGCAGAAACCAAAACAGTTCTCATGGAATGTGGTTGTTTTTACCAATATCGTAATAACATTATTCAGCCATGGCTGATTAGATATAAAATGCACTAAAATCATTTATATTATCTGTATTTTTATTTTACGCTTAGTCATATTAGGAATTTTTAAAAAAATATTATTATTATTGCCTGATGCAAAGATGGTTGCTCAAATTCAAGATATCTATCAGAATGTTCATCCGTTTCTTACTCTGTGACGGCAAGAAACAGAGAAAGGTTTGGTTGAAAAATAAATGAGTTTTCCCGTTCTGTATTCACACACTTTTCGTATCAGAGATAAAATTCTGACAACTACACGAGTAAAGAATTTCAGATATTTCTGACACGAAGGTATGGGAACACAAACCTTGTCGACAGATGGTATCGACATAAAACAAGTTCCTTCATTTTAGATCATTTTCAGATTTATATCTGATACACAGAATTTACATTAAAGAGTTATGGTTCTACCTCCTGTTCTAGGAAATGTTGACAGATATTTGTTTCTTCAAAAATAATAATGAAATACTTTCTTTTTCAATTCATTATCAGAGTTGAAATGTATATAAAAGTGTTCCAATTCTATACGCAGCAATAACATTTCATACACACAGTCAATCCGAGTGCCTCTCATATGAGATAAATACCAAACGCCTCTCCTAGTTATCCCTGATGGGTACTTATCGCTTCCCCAGTGTGCTTCTCTACATATATATCCAATCTAATTATCGTTGACATAGGAACTCTCGTCTCTCACGACTGAATTAACATATAATTTCAACAAAGAATGCGATGTGCTACTGTGCTGTGGAGCAGTATTGTTGTTTTATTCGCAGCGGCAACGAAATTGTCAAGTCCGAATTTCATGTCCTACGAGGATGAGATATTCAGATATATTCAACCTCTTTAGCATGGCTGTGCACTACATATCTATATATATATAATATATATATATATATATATATATATAATATATATATATATATATATATCATATATATATATATATATATATATGTATAATGTATATGATATATATATATAATATATATATATATATATATATATTATATATATATATTTCATTTTATTTTCTATCTACGATACATTATTCCATCTTACCACGAGGTAACTAACATTCTGTCATAATGTTGCTATATTTTTAGCTGGTGATCTGCGTATAGCGTAATACGGTTATTGAAAAGGTTTTGTATTATTTACGAATATTACGCAAAATTCTAAACATTGAACTAATTTCTTACTCAAATGGAAAATATTTGAGATTCTACCGGTCCCAGATGTCTATATCTTCGAGTAATATTGAGGGTCTTCTCGAATCCAGGGAAAAAGGTTAAAGGTAAAAAAGTCACAGGAAAAAATGTCCCAGGAAAAAAGTGACCATCAAGGGTTTTACCCCGGTATGTATCCACTTTTGCTGGGTGTTAATAAAAACCCGATGGGTTTTTTTTCTCTCTTTTTTTTATCCATCTTTACGGCATGTTTGGGACAAGCCCGTTGGGGATTACCATAAAAACATAAACAAAAGCCTGTGAACATCATAACGATAATGAACCCCAAGAAATATTGCGAATCTTTCCCTGTGAATTTATCACGGCACTCCATAAATTTATGTGACTTTTTTTTTCCTATAAATCTTTTCGTAGCCAAAATTTTGTCTTTTTTCTATTACTTTTTCACTGTGACTTTATTGCCAGAGGCAGCTTTATCTTGCTCCAGTGTTTTTCGTAGGAAAACAAAATTACATTTCTTTTCATTTGTTACTTAATATCAGGCTCGAAC
>NC_061107.1:38375325-38395325 GCF_015104395.2 Macrobrachium nipponense | reverse complement strand
GGAACAGATGTTCTATTACAGGGTCAAAAGAAAACAACCCTTGGCTAAAATTAAGGTTATTCTTCCGCATCAACTGTGCCATAACAGACCTCAAGTTCCTAGGAATAGTTTCATTACTTCAATACTTGACATTACGTTGCATCCAGTTTATTCTGTGTAACTTTTTACGTAGATACAAAAATAGAGCAAGATTAGTCTGGCCTGGTTTTATTTAATATTTGCTATTTTAATCTTTACTGGTCTGACCTAAATCAAATAAATCATAACATAAGGAGCTTTGTATACAATATGGCTATGTTTTTAGGAGCTCTTTTATAAGCATGCTTTTTCTTTATATAATTATATGCGAAGGATACATTTGTATTAAAAATTTAAAAAAAAAATATTTTACAGCTTCAAATCCCATAAAATGTGGCAAACAAAGGGTGCTCGAGGACACTTCTTTTCTTTCCGATTTTATATAGAAGGTCCATATAGCTTAATTAATTGTGACAACTATCCATAAAGTTGATTGGTTAGCATAGAACTCTTTCTATTTTGCTGATGTTTTGAATTATTCATCTAAAAACTCAGGACTGAGTATTCGCAAGGCTCGAAGAAACGTTGATGAAAAAAGTGAATTTTGTATATTTATATAATGCCCTGAATAATAGTGTATATATATCATATTATTCGTCTTTTTCTTATAAGTACTAAATTTCCAATTAAAAGGTTCCCTTTTAATATAAATGCTAAGAAAATTACAAACAGTCATCTTTCTCTAACTCCAGTGCAAATATAATAGAAGGGAACTGTTTATTTAGTTGAGGCAATATGTTATATACATCCAAGTCTGTGGGCATGATGCCTAAAATATCAACATTACGGTAACATACTACAGGAAAATGGAAAGTCTTTGCGATGTGAAGGCGTTAAAAAAATTCCATATATAAATTTGAAAGAACAGGTGAAACTGGATATTCCTAAACCATACCAATTGTCTGTTTTAAAAAGCTCCCCGATTTGCTATATTGGGTAATTTTTGGCCGTCTTGGTCTGCCAGGCATTGTTATAGCAGTTTCCCATATATTACAATTTAGGACGCATAATCGGTAATTGCATCGTGGCAGACAGCATTTCATCAACTGAGAAGGGATATATAAGTTTTGAATGAAAAAATTATCATCACACTGTAGATTTCCAATATCTCTCAGGTTCATTTGAGAAAAATGAGAAAGGATGCACAGAACTGATCGATGCCACAGAAAACGTAAAAAAGACGGAATCAAACATAGCACATACCTTTCATTATACAATTTAAAACTTATATACATGAAAAAACTATATCATTTTACGCAAATCTCAAAATGTTACTTAAATGACATTTCAAACATAATTTATAAGTAAATATATAGTTTTTGTGCATAATAGATTTTTTAAAGTATTCCTGAAGGGATGCACTGGAGGTGACAAGTACTGTCTACAATCCTTTAATCAGTTTGCAAATTATTTTCAAAATATAACCGAGTGCTCTCGTGTGTCATAAACACCTAATCTTATAAGCTCGAGTTTGTAACGGGTGATTTCATCTCCTGAAATAAACAAGTAGCAACATTCAAGTTCAATTTTATCTCGTGTACTTTTACACACACACACACACACACCCACAGAGAGAGAGAGAGAGAGAGAGAGAGAGAGAGAGAGAGAGAGAGAGAGAGAGAGAGATTAATTAGGAGCAGGATTACATATTTAAACGGCTAATGGATGACTTGATTCGACTACTCGTATAATTGAAAAAGAAAATTTAATTAATTCCATTAAACACAGTTTACATACGGTATATCTAATTATAATATAGTAGTTAGTGCATTTATATTACTTGTATAACATTTAACTTTCTAAAACAAGTTTTCATAATTTTTATATATAATTACACATAATGCTGTTAAACCATTAAAAACCCTAATTTGAAATTTAACAATGTTAAAAATGTTGAAAAGCAAACAATTTGCTACGCTGATTTTATATATATCTGTCCCCGGTATCGTTAAGGACCTACTTGCATTGACATCCGGATTTGTTAAGCTATTTCCGTGAGAAGGGCGACAGAAACAGAGTAACAATACAGAAGTTCCCCTCAGTAAACTAGCAACTAATTACGTCCATAATAAACTATAATAAACTTCCTTGTCGGGTCAATGGGACGTTTCGCGGATGAACGTACCGCGGCAGTAACAAATTCTATACTTAGAATGCTCTACGAAGCAAGACATGTAACAGTTTTATCATACTATGAGCTGATTAATGCAATACATCACAAATTGTCTCTTGCTATATTGTGAATAATATTCATAGATTATCAACTCAGTAATGATATAGTAAAATCTTCATACAAATTTTGCTCAAAAGACATTCTTGAGTGATATGTGTATGTTCATTATTTTTTTCTGCTGTTGCATATATGCACACACACATACAAACACACACACATATATATATATATATATATATATATATATATATATATATATGATATATATATAAATAATATATTACATATAGTATATTTATACACACACACACCCAAATACTATATATATATATATATATATATATATATATATATATATATATATATATATAGATATATATATATATTATATATATGTATAGTACATATATAGATATATATATATATATATATATATATATATATATATATATATATATATATATATATATATATACATATATATATATATATATATATATATATATATATATATATATATATATACAATACATACATACATGATACATACACATATACATAGGTTATTTGTTCTTGATACGTTATGCTAAAATCTTGTTTATAACTGATATGTTAAGTTTTATATGATGCTTTACTCCATGTATAAGGTTTTCCTACAATTCCTATGCAATTTCACATATATTCCAACAAATTATTTTATTTTGTACATTATTTCACGAATTTTATGCAGTAAAGCGTCCAGATGATTTCATAAATCATTTCCCTGAGGTTCAGGTAAGGGAAAACATTTATATTTCACTGGTTCCACGAAATCATTCGAAAATAAATGGATTTTGTCTGAAGTAAGTCCAGTAGGGATGAGTTGATTTTCCTTAAATATTGGTGGTTCTGGGGTATTTTGATTTTTGGTATATTTGTTCGTGAAACAAAAAAAAGGGGGGGGGGGTATTTCAGGACAAAAAACTTTATAGAGCTTTAGTTTTGTATTTATGAACAGCATTCAATTCTTGAAGTTTTGGCATTGAAACACATCTCCCTTATTTTAATGTTGTATATCCTATCAAAATAACTTTGTTCGTTACATACTATTTCAAATGTTGTATTATTATAATCACTGTTATTATTCATATATGTTTTCATGTTTTTACTTTTCAGAATTACGCGCCCTTTTCCCTTCATTTTCCATGTTATTTAATCTGAACTAATATTGTAGCATTGTGTTACCAAATCCATGCATGTTTTGCCACTGCCTTCCTACTTGCATATTGCACACACACACACACTCATACACACACACACACACACACACACACACACACACACACATATATATATATATATATATATATATATATATATATATATATATATATATGTATATATATATATATATATATATATATATATATATATATATATATATATATATATATATATATATATATATATATATATATATATATATATATATATATATATATATAAGCTAATACCACAGAAAAGAATATTAGGCAGAAATTCGTACCGAGCGCTTTCTCATCCTTAATGAGATATTCTCGAGGCACAAATGACAATATCTCATTAAAGGACGAATGCACTTGATACGAATTTTGCCTATTGTTTCCCTTGTGGTATTCGATTATATCATGAAGTCACATGAATCTACTGTACTTTTTCAAGAATATATATATACACACACACACACACACACACACACATATATATATATATATATATATATATATATATATATATATATAATATATATATATATATATATATATATATATATATAAATATATATATATATATATATATTATATATATATATATATATATATATAATATATATCTATATATATTATATATACTGTGTGTGTAATTCATTCTCATTATGGTATCTTTAGACAACTCATATAATTGTCATTAGCAAGCAAGGCACACATTTCTATTTCTAACTGCTCTTTATTATTTTAGGTGTTTTAATGTATGTTTAAGGGAGGGCATGATGAATTTAATCTAAATCCTTATTGTTGCTATTAAGTTTGGACGTTTGTATTTCAATATATTTTTCACCTCAGATATAAATGTATATATGATCCATTCTCCTGCTTTTTAAAATTTTTATTGCCTGCTATTTCTATCATGCAAACCATGGAAATTTAATCCCAATATCTCCTAACTCAAAGGAAGCCTGCTGTCACGCTGGTGAAAGACAACCAAGGAAAGAAATATCTTATAATCCGGTTCTTCCCAGACGAGAACTCCCTCCAGGTAAGAGAAACAAGGCAAGAGGTTTGTTTACGCAACTTTAGTCAAAAGACGAAAAATTGAATCTGGGCAAAATTGACTGGTAGTCTATTGCAAGAACATCAATTTGTGCTTATTTGAGATTTTTCAGATACCATTACCATCTGTTTTCGTCTTGTCCTACTTCTCTCTCTCTCTCTCTCTCTCTCTCTCTCTCTCTCTCTCTCTCTCTCTCTCTCTCTCTCTCTCTCTCGTACTTCTGATAGTAAACGTGCCTAGCTAACAAGTGGACGACCGCGTTTTCCTCTCGAGCTGGATGCGGGAGTGGCCCCAGATAGCAGTGTTGCCTAAAACATTATACTTCTTTGGTATAAATGATGCAACCTGCTTCATGTATGTTATCCATGAATACAATTGGTTACGATAGATTGATAAATGCAAATTGAAATAACAGAAAATTTAAAAACAAATATTTTTCATTTATTTATATTTTTCGTTTCTGTTTTCTGCACGTATCTCTTACCCTAACCAAATTAAAAACATTGCTTTAATTTTCTTTTCCCCTGCGATCGTTTAGCCATTCCAGAATTTAGTGAATGATAAAAGGAATCTCATTTCCTTTAGAACATATTGTGTCAGAAAGGCTTGTGAAGACTATGCAGGACAATAAAGTTCTTTAAAGATGAGAATATAGTAATTCCTTTTTCTTATTTATAAAGCATTGCCTATTATTAGAAATGCACTTAAAACCCCTAAGGTTTGCAGAGAACTACTGTCTTCATCGTCAGTCTTATATTCTATGGCAATGAGGACAGTATCCACGTAAGTTCTGAGGAGTATGAACGAATTTTTATCAATCTACCAAGATTTGCATACAAGAAAGGGTCTTATTGTTATACCAAAAGCATTATTATTGCCTTGTAATCAATTTTCATCTTACTATGATCTTTTTCGTAATTTTCTTAAATCGATTTTGGGTAGGTACTCTCTTGTCTAATGAACGACCGACTTATATACAGTTGCATCTTTTTACAACATAACATTCTGGTAAAATGTTCCACTAAATTCTTATGGTTCTCTAAGTCACATTACAATTAGGTGGCTTAAAGAGTGTAAAAGAAAAATCTCTATTTTTCTCTATAATCTTCTTTTGTAAACCGATTGCAAAATAACAACGAATAGCAAGAACAATAGATAGAAAATGTTGATACTAAATTATATGAATAGAAAGGAAATCATCAAAGGAACGTTTTTCTTAATGCTATAAAGACAGACATAAACATACATATTCTAGTAGGCAAATCAAGGCGTTTGGTCTTCAGCAACTTCAACGACCTCAAAGGTTTTCAGTTTAATTAAGTTCTCTCACGTTATGATACCTTTTAACTTCTAGTTACCTGTTTCAACGCACCTTCACTTTGATGAAAATAATAACAATATACATTGTTTTGAAAATAAATAAAACTGTCGAATTCCATTTCGAATATATTCGCATCTATTGTTTAAACTAGATATGAGTATTGGCCCATATTGTTTTCACTGTAAGCGATTTTGATAAATACTTAATCCTGCTGAGTGAATAAAACAGAGTAAATCCTCCATGGAAAACCTTGCAGTTTAGTCTCATCCTATTCGCTCGGGAAGGTTTCTTTTCGTTTATCTTCATGAATGCTTAAATCGAATGCATTTTGTCTCCATCAGTCTCAATAAAACCAGTGATTTGGATTCATTTACACCCTCTCTCTCTCTCTCTCTCTCTCTCTCTCTCTCTCTCTCTCTCTCTCTCTCTCTCTCATTTCAAATGATTCACCATTAGTATAAAGCGGAGGAAGTCTGTAAAGATTCAAGGAAAAAATTCTAACCACTGACTCTGAATTGCAGACAATTTGTATAGATCTAATTTTTGGATTTTCCCTTAAGGATTCATTTATGGTCTTCTTCAAAGAGAGAGAGAGAGAGAGAGAGAGAGAGAGAGAGAGAGAGAGAGGTAAAAGCAATAGTTTTGTTAATTTTGCAGAGGCTTTCCCGCCTCGGCAAAATTAACAAAATATTGGCTACTTGTTCTCTCTCTCTCTCTCTCTCTCCTCTCTCTATCTCTCTCTCTCTCTCTCTCTCCTCTCTCTCTCTACGGAAACGCCTCGGCAAAATAACAAAACTATTGCTTTTTACCCTCTCTCCTCTCGCTCTCTCTCTCTCTCTCTCTCTCTCTCTCAATCGGTTCTCTTTTCTCTCTCTTTGAAGAAGACCATAAATGAATGCTTAAGGGAAAATCCAATAATTAGATCTAAACAAATTATCTGCAATTCAAAGTCAGTGGTTAGAATTTTTTCCTTCCGAATCTTTACAGACCTCCTCCGCTTTATACTAATGGGGAATCATTTGAAATGAGAGAGATATATATATATATATATATATATATATATATATATATATATATATATATATATACATATATATATATATATGTATATATATATATATAGTATATATATATATATATATATATATATATATATATATATATACCTATATATATATATAATATGTATATATATATATATATATATATATATATATATATATATATATATATATATATATATATATATATATATATATATATATATATCTATATACATATATATACATATATATATATATATCTATATATATATATATATATATATATATATATATATATATAGATATATATATACATATATGTAAGGCCTAGGGTTTTTGATTTGTTGAATCTTGCTGAACTTTTGCTGAATTTTTGGAGAATGGACAAGCATTAACATTGGTGATATTTTTTGTACTGATACTGATGATTTTGATGATGGCAATTTTTTTTTTTTTTTTTTTTTTTGGTGATTTTGTGATAATGATATTTCTGATACTGATTTTTTATATACTAATACGTGGGCGTTTTAATGCTGTCAAAGGTGGTAAAATCTTTTTTGAATATTGGGAGGAACTAACAACACATTGTTTTAGTTTTTTCTTTTTTTGTGAGTTCAGCAGATAATTGCTTGACATCTAATGAGTTACGGGAGATAGTGAACAAGGCCGTTGATTTTTTCTTTTCTCCTTTTGTGGAAGTTAGCCATCGTGACACAAGGTTTTTTTTTGTTTTAACCAGAATTGAATTTTGTTTTTTCTCTCCATGGTGTGAATATTTTCAATATCTAGTTCATGACTTAGAATCATTGTTCAGGAACGTGTTTGTGTTTCAGCCATATGATGCTATGGGAGAATATTTTGCACGTTTGAATGCATACGTAATGGCACTACATTTTTTCTCTGGATATTTATGTTCCAGAAATTGTGAGTTTTCTTGCACAATACATTAGTCGTATTTGTGACAACTTTGTGAGAGATAGGAAACTTGGTTAAGTTTTCTAGTGGCCTATGTCGTAGTGCATATGGAGAAGTCTTGGCTAAGACACTTTGAACTTGGAGTTCTGTTATAAGGAGTTGTGGCACATGGGTGATTTTTTTCTAGAATTTTCTAGACAGTTTTATTTGCCGAGTTTCGCCCTTTTTTTTAGCAGTTATGCTAAAGGTGGAGAGAGTTTTTGTTTTATAGTTTTTGACTATAACATTGAGTTCTATTCTCTGGAGAATTGGAGTTTAGAATTGAGATATAATTGAGATATATTATTTTGGAGAGATAATTGGAGGTATATATTATTTTGGAGTTTGTTATTTGAGATATAATATATGGGAGATATATTTTTTGGCCATTTTTTATATTTGCCAATGTGGTATGAGCTCTGTTTAGTTCAATTATTTTGCAGCCATCTTTGTTGCAAATGGAGACACATATTTGAAGATTATGGGGCAATATTTGTGAGTGTGTGAGTTAGTTGCCTTGAGTGCACATTTTTTTGGAGGTAGGATTTCATTTTTTGATATTCCTTTTTGGAGATATATTTTTTGGAGCCTTATTTTGTTCCACATGGAGTTATTGGGGAAATAGAGGTAAATATTTTGTATTTGCCGAAATAGAGGTGATTATTCTCTATTCTTGGAGTGGTGTTGTTCTTTTTATTAACATATGGCTATTGGAGAAATAAGAGAGAATAATATATGGGGGTGGTTATTAACCAAATGGAGGAAATATTTTTATAACCGGAGTGGTGTTATTATTAATATGGTGTCTCATAATGGAGTTGGAATTAACCTTTGGCGGGTGACCTTTTTTTTGTGGTTATGGGAGTTTTTTTCGAGACAAGAGAAGATTTCTGTGGTTCTCTTTTTTGGTTTTGTGACTATTTAGAGGCGAGTGTCATTACTGCATTACGAGTCCTATGGAGGTGTGTGCATATTTTTTATGTTCACAAGTGTATTATTTTTCGAGAAATATAATTTGGGTAAAGTCATGTTGAGAGAATAAGTCTTTGAGACAAATCTTTGAGCACATTTGTCATATCCTGGAGTTAATTCTGTGAAATGTGTCAGTTAGACCTTTTTTTCTAGCGAATCATGAGTTTCCAAAATTATGTGTCTGACTAGACAATTTTTATGCTATTGTTTGAGCATACGTCCGCAGGCGATTTTTCTGCTGACAAGCGATGTGATAAGCCGTGTGCTGACTTTTTTCCTCTGATGATGATAGATCAGAATTTTCGCAATATCTGGAAATGTTGACAATAGCATTTCACGAAAGCGCATGTGTGAGAGTTTGCTTTCTGGCAAATTCCGTGGCTTTACATGGAGCATTTCTTGGGGAAAAACGCGGGAGTTATGCATACTATACAAGTATTATGTATTTTGTGATTGGGGAAATCTTCTTGTGATTATCCTTTTTTTTTTTTTTCTTCCTTTTCCTGTAAGAGATATAATTTGGGGATTGAGTTTTAAGTAGCATTTCTTTTTTGGACGGGAGATTTGATTTTACCGGGAGATGTAATTTTTCGAGGGTTGTTACTTAAGTAAAGTAAAGGGAGTTTGACATTAAGTCTCATTGTAATTAATTATTGAGCAGTAAAGGGGTTTTTGTTTTTTGCTGTTAAACGTTGGAGATTTTTACTGATTTTGTGGGTTGTTCAAATATCAGAGTTTGAGAGAACATTTTTTGGGGTCTGGGTGTGTTACGTGATTCCTTTTTTCCTTGGGCTCATTACGATTTTTTTTTCTTTTTTTTTCTCTTGTGAGCACATTCGAGTTTGAAATGTGAGTGCAGAATTCCGTGGAGTTGCTGTGATTTCTGAGTTGTGTGTGTGCTGATGTGTGAGTTTGGAGAATTGAGTTGGAGAACTTGATGTTTTTTTTTTCCTTTGAAAGTTGCAATAATGACTTATCATTTTAGTAGTCATATTAAGGGAGTTAGTTGAGAGACGTTCAGTTAGTATTTCTGACTTTTTGAGGTCATTGTTTGATAGAAGTAGTATGTCTGGGTTAATTTTCTTAGATTGACCAAAGACTTGACTGACATACTAACACACACCAAAAATATTCGTTCCCCGACACCAGCAAGACGTCCACCAGCCATGTGCAGAGAGGTTGCTGCCATGTTGCCCAGGGTGATTACAAGAGTTTCCACGTGGGTGATCGCGAGAATTCTACAGCGTGTTTTTTGGGGATCTACAGAAGCCGTGAGAAGTCTTCTACGATGAGGGAGGCATTCCGTCTTCCTACAGCTGCTACAGTCTGCTACAGGTGCAGCTACTTGCAGACAAGCGAAGAGGGATATTCAAGAATCCTAATGCAGAAAATATGAGAGAAAATGCGTCTTGTGTTATTGGGAGATAAAGCGTGATAAGAATTTATTTTATAATGCCAGAGACGTGCAGTTTTACTTATGTTTTATTTTAAGCTGGCCAGTGTTTTGTGTTATAAGCAATTTTGCTAGGTGGGGGCTAGCATATTAGGTGGCCGAGCATCTGTAAGGCCTAGGGTTTTTGATTAATAATATATTGTCCGTGTGTTCTCTGTGACCTATGGAATGTGGAGATCAGTGTAGAGGTAACGACCTGAGAGTAGCTGACAATGAGTTTCTAGGGGTGGCGTGAGATAAAAATGCTTAGTTCAACAAGTCAGTGCACGACAGTTTATGAACTCTTCTCAAAGTGCCTTTGTGAAACTGGATGCAGCTAGAACCGTGAGGTGTTATCGAACTGTGTGATCGTATGTGCGTTTGCGCCTCTTTCTGTTAAAAGTGTCATACCCAAGCCTATGAGGATTTTTTTTGATTTGAGGGCTTCAAGTCACAGGCAAAGATGCCGTGGTGTTCGCCGGGGGAGTTTTTTATTAACAGTGTTTTAGTGTCCGGTTGTTTGGGTAAGTGTCAATCTTGTGTGTGTACTTACCGGGATGTGTTCTGTATCTTTGAAGCAGACGGATCTGGTACTCCTGGAGGAAAGGGGTGTAGACTTTTTATGGTGACCAGACATGTTACATTTACAGGGTTTTTTGAGTTAGTGTGTAAGACTGGATTACTTGATTTATTGATTTATTTATTAGTTGTTAATAAACGTTAATGTTATGATGCAACTCTCTCATTTTCATTACCTGTTAGAATGGAGAGAAAGAGCTAGAGAGAGAGAGAGATTCCTTGCCGAGAGAGAGAGAGAGAGAGAGAGAGAGAGGGAGGGATGCCGAGAGAGAGAGAGAGAGAGGCTGTGTGTGTAATGTTGTGTGTGGTTTGCCTTCCGTTTCGTGTCACGCTTACCTTATGAATAATGGGGGGGAAATCCCCCCATTACACACACACACACACACACACATATATATATATATATATATATATATATATATATATATATATATATATATATATATATATATATATATATATATATATATATATATATATTATTTTCGATGGTCGGCAGCAATTTCGTTGGGTCCAAGGTTTAAGATTTCGGTTGATTGACTATATTGATTAATAACTGCTGTGAAAAGGATACCAAGCTATCAAATTGGTCAAAAAACACTATGCGTCCACTTAGATTAAGTATATTTTCACTAAAATGCAAGGGTATTACACGGGTTTGTATTGAATCACGTGGCACATAGGCTACGTTAAACAATTACAAACAGTAATTGGTACCACACCAGACTGGATTACTTGATTGATTGATTTATTTATTAGTTGTTAATAAACGTTAAAGTTATGATGCAACTCTCTCATTTTCATTACCTGTTAGAATGGACAGAAAGAGCTAGAGAGAGAGAGAGATTCCTTGCCGAGAGAGAGATAGAGAGAGAGGGATTGCTGAGGAGAGAGAGAGAGAGAGCTGTGTGTAATGTGTGTGTCTGGTTTGCCTTCCGTTTTCGTGTCACGCTTACCTTATGAATAATGGGGGGGAAATCCCCCCCATTTACATATATATATATATATATATATATATTATATATATATATATATATATATATATATATATATATATATATAATATAATATATATATATTTATATATATATATATATATATATATATATATATATATATATATATATATATATATATATATATATACTATATATATATATATATATATATATTTTTCGATGGTCAGCAGCAGTTTCGTTGGGTCCAAGGTTTAAGATTTCGGTTGATTGACTATATTGATTAATAACTGCTGTGAAAAGGATACCAAGCTATCAAATTGGTCAAAAAACACTATGCGTCCACTTAAATTAAGTATATTTTCACTAAAATGCAAGGGTATTACAGGGGTTTGTATTGAATCACGTGGCACATAGGCTACGTTAAACAATTACAAACAGTAATTGGTCCCACACCAGACTGGATTACTTGATTGATTGATTTATTTATTAGTTGTTAATAAACGTTAATGTTATGATGCAACTCTCTCATTTCCATTACCTGTTAGAATGGAGAGAAAGAGCTAGAGAGAAAGAGAGATTCCTTGCCGAGAGAGAGAGAGAGAGGCTGTGTGTGTGATGTTGTGTGTGGTTTTGCCTTCCGTTTCGTGTCACGCTTACCTTATGAATAATTGGGGGGGAAATCCTCCCATTTACATATATATATATATATATATATATATATATATATATATATATATATATATATATATATATATATATATATATATTATATTCGATGGTCAGCAGCAATTTTGTTGGGTCAAGGTTTGTTAAGATTTCGGTTGATTGACTATATTGATTAATAACTGCTGCGAAAAGGATACCAAGCTATCAAATTGGTCAAAAAACACTATGCGTCCACTTAAATTAAGTATATTTTCACTAAAATGCAAGGGTATTACAGGGGTTTGTATTGAATCACGTGGCACATAGGCTACGTTAAACAATTACAAACAGTAATTGGTACCACACCAGGCACGAATAGATGTATGCTAAAATGAACAAGACTAACTTCTAAAAGTTGACATGTAAAAGTAAACAGGATATCCCCTGGACGGTCTGACACAGAACAGCAGGTAGAAAATGCACAACTCAAAACAGCGTTGGTGATGATCACTTTTAAGGGAATGAAATTTGTAATTGTTTCTGTTAACACCGTTGCTTGACACACAGGCAAACAAAACAGCACTGCCGGTAAATCTACAAGACAGTCAGAGCTGTAACGACTGAATATAGATATTGCAAGCATTTGCTTTAATTAAGGTGCAAGTGGAAAGCAAAACTGCATTTTCGCACCATGTTTCAAGCAAAATAGTACTCGAAGCTTGTCGCCAAAATACAACTAAATCACTTTCAAGTATACGACTATAACACTTCATGAAATGATTGTCACTGTAATAGTTAACTGTTCACTGGAATTGGAATTTGGGAAACTAATTCAAAATAAGATTGAAGATCTAGGAATGGGAATGAAGAGGATGTTAGAAATGGAAAATTTGACGTTCATTGTAGAATGAGCCAATTGAGATGGCTAAGTTGGTAAGTTTAAGTTTTGTTTGGAGTATGAGTCTGTTATGCAAGGGCTCGTAGAGTTTTAGGTTAAGCCAAGGCACTGGGCAGGTGAGTCCCTCTCAACTCATTATGAACTACTGGGTCCAGAGATATCTACAAACATAAAGTATCGGGAGAAGGCCTTCAACCTTACTGATTTCTGAGGGTGATCCAGGGCCCGTATATCCCCGCCTGCTGCCGCCATCTTAGATGTTTTCTGATCACAGCTTCTGTTGTTTCTTCGTCAAAGGAGGACCTTCTAAATTCCAGGTAGTGCTGGAAGAGAACAGTGATTCGACAGAAAGGGGTTTCTCATTGTTTACAACAAAGATGGGGTATCGCTAGTGAGAGAGAAGTTCTGATGGGCCAAATCTTAAATGTCCTATAAGTGGGACGAGAGGTGTCGGCTGCTGGAGTGGAAGTGGAGAGAGAGAGAGAGAGAGAGAGAGAGAGAGAGAGAGAGAGTTGTATGTGTGTTTGTGTGTGTGTGTGTTTCGTTATGAAGAAACAAAGAGTAATTCTTCCATTCATTACAGGAGGAGCCATTTTACCTCGTATCACGCGTCCAAACCCACTTCTTTATCCCAACGACGGGCACTCCCATAAACATCTTCATTTCCTTAATCATATCCCCTCCCCAGCCTCCATGACCGAACATACAAACTCAAAGGTTCACAAGAAGAGAACATATATATTCTCTTAATCATATTACGACGGAAGAAAATAGAAAGGAATCGCCATTTCAGCATCAAATTTAAGGAAACCTATTCCACACAAGAGTGAGTTCTGTTCGTTGTTAATGTAATTTGGAAGGGCAACTTCTATCATAGGAAGTAAGCTTATTAACTTTTTCTGTCTATTCTAAGAGTGCATTTTCCTGTCAGATTATTTCTGCTCTCTCTCTCTCTCTCTCTCTCTCTCTCTCTCTCTCTCTCTCTCTCTCTCTCATTTTATTACTTTTGCCATATGTCAATGAATTTATAACTATATCATCCTTCAAAACTATATACGTACACGCGCTAAGTATTAGCTAAGTATTAAGAATAATTATATGAAAATATGTTATAACAGAGGTAAAACTAGCAATTTTTATATTGTAGAAAAGTCTACAGGATTTCATGAATAATGTTTTTATTCTAGGCATGAGACGTCATAAACTAACTGGATGGAACCGGCTCTATGCCTTAAACGTATCAAAACATGCAGCACAGGAGACGATAAATAAGAGGGAGTTAGAGCAGTTTGACGGCAAGACACAAAATCCAAAAAAAATAAAGACGAAGTACACTGTTCAAAAGGTGGAGCTTGAAGAAAATACAGTCGCACTTGATAATAATAATCAGAAAGCCTGGACAGCATGAACTTAAGAGGAATCAGGAATGGAGGCAAAGTGACGCTGTAAACATCTTTTAATAAAGCCAAGAGAACAGGACATGAGGAGCACAGACGGCGTTATTCTTTTACAGATAGGTATTGGGGCTGCAGAAAAGACGAAAACAAGTTGAACTACTTAAATGATGCAAAGACATCCTCCCGAAAACTCTTCATCTAACTGACACCAAAAAGCCACTCTGACTGGGTTAAATAAGAGCAACTCAGAATGATGATCAAAGATATAAAGAGATCAAGAACCAAGTAAGTGACAGAGTTTTCGAAATGATACGCAAATAATGGCCAAAAAGTTGCATTGTCAATAATACGCCCACAAGCGACCATTTTATTTATGCAACAGATGTGAAGAATGAATGTAAAATCAAAGCTAGGATGAGAATGTGTAAATGTCAAATTCTTCGTAAAGAAGAGCATCTAACTTTCAGTCTTTCAACAAATCAATTATCATATAATCATTTTCACTTGCACCATATCCACATGGTCATTCAAAATCTTACCATATATCATTCTGAAATATTTTGCTGGGCAAAGCACGACACCCTTAAAGGATAGGCGTCTCACACTAAGTTGGGGCAATTTAGTGACTTTCATATGCTAAATGCGAGGAAAATGCAATCATTTTCCATTTGCATCCTGGCATATACTTGAGAGCGGGATTGTCTTTGCTTTGGGAGATAAAGATCTTACGCAATTGTAGGCAAATCTTCCCATGAGAGATTCAACAGCCTTTACATAGGCACTCCTCTGCCCTGGAGTCCGTTCGATCAGTTACATTTCAACTAGATTTAATAGTTTTTTAGACAATTTTCCAATTTAATTTAATTTATATTGGTCATTATTTATTTTACAGACCCCGAGGATGCATTCTGCTGAATGCAAAACGTGGCGGTTGGGATAAATTATAATACTTCGCCCATATTTGTACCTGCTCCATGCTCCCTGTGCATTTTATCAACTTTTGGCCTGACTCACCTGCTTTCTCCGATCATATATATATTATATAAATATAATTATATATATATAATATATAATATAATATATAATATATATATCTATCCAAGATACTGTATGTATGGATGTATATATACTATATATAGATATATACTATATATTTATACCATATATTATATATTAATATATATAATATAATATATTAATATATATATATTAATACATAACATAATAATACATACATATAATATATATATATATATATATATATATATATATAATATATATATAATATACTATATTTTATATTACTACATACATATATATATATATATATATAATATATATTATCTTCATATATATATATATTATATATATATTATATATATATATAGTAATATAAATACATATATCATAAACCGTTTTTTTGACCACGAAGGAAAAAAATGAAAAAAAAAAAAAACGAGTTGGACAGAGTACTTTCGCCGTCCTATTCGGCGACCCTTTGCCTGAGGGCATACTGATTTTACAAAGAACACCATAGTCAAAAGAAGGCTTTTAATATACAAACTGACACTACCAAATTAGCCATTAAGGGCGATTTTCACTCTACAGAGAGGAGGAGGAAGTCATAGGACTTAGCCACACCTTGAAGGATTACCCGCGGGTAAACAAGGGTGAATTCTTCCAGAAAAACAGTACATTTTGTGAAAAAAACAACGGGCGGGAGCATATAAAATTTAATATCATCCAATTTTTACACAAATTTTCCCAACAAAAATTATTATTAATGAAAAAGACGAAAAGAAAAATATAAAAATATCTATATATATATCGAGCCAAGAGAAAGAGGGCCGAGAGGAAAATATCGAAACCAGAGGAGAGAGAGAGAGAAGAGAGAGAGAGAGAGACAGACAGGACAGACAGACAGACAGACAGAGAATTAATAACCATATTTAACATGTGGGCGGGACTAATTTATTAGTTGTTCATTTGATGTTTTGAGGTACCTTCAATAAAACCATTTACAAATATATGGGGTCCAAATTTTTTTTTTGGTAGATTCCCAGACTAAGGACTTTAGGTTGTTTTTATTAGTGATTTGTATAATTGCCGGATTCCAGTAAATTTCTTGAAACATAATTCAATTAGATCTAGGGAATAACCGAGGTATCCACCCCCAATTAATAATACCAATGGAGATTTTTCACTCTAATGGCATAAACAGTGCATTTGAAGTCTGGGCCTGTTCTAAGCTGAATTACATCATGTTGCTTAACCCGCAAAACACATTAAATTTTTACTAGACCTGACCCAACGGTAAAAGACGATGGGCAATCTTACAAGGGAATTTTGTAAATGATGTTGGTTATTTGATTATGGGACTATTCTTAATAGCCATATCTTTAAATGGTATTGTTATAAGAGAACACTATATAATTATTAACATTAAATTATTTGTAAAATATTGGCATTTTAATGGTTTCAAAATCCACGAAAAATAAAGGCTAAGCTAAGTACATTTTTAGGGATTTTCTTTTTCAGTTAATAGCCATCATTATAAAACTTTTTATGAGACCTTGTTTGACTAACATAAATCAATTAAAAATGAGGTGGGCTAGTAGAGCCTCGGTTTCCTATTCTTTTTTTTTATTGTATTTCTTGATTTCCTTGGCCTCCAGGTATTGGGTGGACTCGTGATACGGCCAAAGCGCTCCATAGGAAAAGAACATAGAAGAAAAAATGGAAATTTTAATATTAAGATGGTGGCCCAGAATAAAAATGTTTACAATCATGGCTTAAATTCATTGTGGGTTTTCTATAAATACTACAGGAATTTGCATTGGAAAGATTTCTCTATGGTATTAATAACATCTAGGAAAGGGATGACATTGTTGTTTTCAATTTCCAACAAGTGAAAAACGAATTTATTGGATGGCCACTAAATTATTCAAATTTAGACAGCTTAAAATCATTTACAATCGATACCACCAAGTAAGATACTAAGATATCATCGAACATATCCAGTACCATTTTAAGGGGATAATGTTGGATATTCGGGCGGTGGTGTCTGTCAAAAAATGTTCAATATATAAGTTTGTAAGGAGAGGTGAATAAAGGGTTACCATGGCCATACCAAAATATTTGTTGGTAATATTCCCTCCATTAAAAATAAATTCATGCCAATCACAAATACATAACTTAATTAAAGGAAATTATGTGACTAACGGCACATTAGGGAATTCATGCAGTCAAAGTTCATTACTTAAATATTCTCGACACAGAGTCAATAGGGCGAACTTTTGTAAAACAAAGAACATACATTCAAAAACTGACAAAAATATCGCTTAGGGTTTGTAGTTTCAATGTTATTTAAATTTTTCCACAAGATCAAGCAGAATTCCAGGCGATGTGTGCAATTAAGATGACAGTTCCTAGATAAGCGGGGATAACAGTTTAGGTAAGATATTTCTAGATAGTTTCTAAGTAATTGATCCTAACAGCTACTAATAATTGGGGCGACATAGTTTTGTTTTCCTTATGAGGTTTTGACAAGGCCATATAAATAATAAGGTAATGAGGGACAACTTTACAGTTAACTGACACAAAAGATTCCTTTATTGATCTTGGAAAGAATTTGTTTGTATATTGATATTAAAAGTTTTTTTATTACATTGGCTCCTCCAACGGATTTTTTGCGCGTTTTTTGTTTTGGTAAGTTTAATTTCATCCTCTAGCTAAAAGTATGGCATGCGTGATATGATAGTCAGTTTTGTCAAGAACCACTAAATCTATTGGATTTATCAGCCTTGGTAATGTATGTGCTAAGCTGATTATTCAATTCTTCAATTCTTTTAAAACTTTTTTCCCACTTTCTGTAGCGAGGGGGCGGGGAAGCTTTATCTTTCATGGTAGGCATGCGTAGCACTATATGTCATGCCTTTGATAACGTCTAAATGGATTTTGTGGTAGGTCAACAAGTATTTTTCAAACGGTTATATAAAGATGTGCGAGCCCTAGTTGATAAAGCTGAGGGTTTGTTACCAAATGAAGAAAGTACAGCCCAAAGCCTAATGCGCGCACTGCATTATCACTTATTTGTTTGCCTCGATAAACATTCACCAAACCACAATCAACTTGCTGGCATATTGGTTTCCAATCACTGTCGTTGATAAGGTTGCTTTAATTTTTGGTCCAGTTTTCTAATCAAAGTGTCTGTAGTTGCTACGAAGTTTTCTTTTATATATTTGCTTGCCTTAATGCGGTTTGTTCCAATCCGGCGGGGAAGGGGAATCGAATAGTTGAAGTTACGTCGGGGCTTTTTGCCAGGATTCTTTAAATTTCCCTTTTCCTTCCTCCATTTTCTCGGACGGCAGCTAATGTATGACGTTTTAATATGAGTGATGTGAAAACTCCATTAAAAGGTATGTTGATCGCCCCATCCTCCCTCCTCCTATCCTTCTTATTGTGGTATGGTAAGCCAACTGATTTGGGGATAAACACTTGCTTCCGCCAAGACATTTTTTCTTCAGGAAGTTTCAGGGTGAATTCTGGTAGAGTGCCCGATGGCCTTGTAAAGACTTGGAAGAAAGACGGTGACGAAACAAGCCCTCAGCAGTGGGAACAGGCGAAAGGCCCAAAAGTAAACGGGTGGCCTCATGATGAATAACGTTGATCACTGAACGTAATAAAAATAAAACGTGATGCCTATGCTAAAATAAATGTATGTATTTATATATATATATAATACTATAGTATATATAATATTATATAATATATATATACTATAATATAGATAAAACATATAGTATATATGTGCTTGGAAGATTTTGTTCATCCTTATGCTAATTGTAATCCTAAGTAAATCTTGTAAGCTATTCATTGTGTTTCTTTCTAATAATCAATTTATTTTATCCAATGGCCTTTTAGCAAACTGACAATTGGTGCTATAAATCAATCTGCCGGACAGAATTCCAGTTTATTTTGTGGAAACATGGGTTATTCAATGTGCCCTTAAAAAATGAGCCCTTGAGCCCTCTTTCTTGGTCCCTATAAGTAACTGGAAATTTAGGAGTTTATAGTAATCTTTGGTAGAGTGAATTTGCTGATTCTAAAATTGGTCTCAGTCAAGGCCAAAGTATTCATTATTCTCATGTTTCTTTAGGATCTGGCTTTGTTGAACGTTAATCAGTGATTTGGTGGCCTAAGGTCTTTGGTTTGGGTAGTTAGGTAAAACAAACAGCAAAAGGGTTTAGAGTTTCCGAGT
>NC_061107.1:38368325-38373325 GCF_015104395.2 Macrobrachium nipponense | reverse complement strand
AATCTGTCGTACCATTGTTAAAAATCATTTCTTCTTTGAATCATTTGTGACTTTCACGGTGCTTTATAGTTTTTCCTGGGGGTGGGTCCTTAGATACCAGTTCTCTTGCGTTATTCATTTTCTGTAGGTTAAAGTGTAATGAATCTTGTTAATGCCTAAACATATGTGCGTGAAGTTACCGTTCTAATCAAAGTGTAGTAAGTTACGGTTGTTAGCCTGAGCGACGGTACTTCCTTTGACTTCATTTGGTGGTGAAACGGGAGTAAAATACTTCCAGTGCGTCCTTACTCATTCTCATTTTTTTCCTTTTTCCGTATCTAGAAAGTTTTTGTGCATAAATACTTGTCTCATCGGTTACTATTTATAGCGTGGTTTATGGTTTCATGCGTGGGTCAATGCTTAACTAAGTTTGGCTCCAATTTTAAGAATTGTAAAACTCTAATTCAGGTGTTTATATTGTTCTTGAAGGTTTCTTTTTTTTCACAATGGCGAAGTTTAATACTCAAAAGTTTGTGGGGGATCCTTCCTCTGAATTGCATACTCTTACCGATGCTAAAAAATCTGAATTAATGAAGTAGCTAGGCATTTTAGACCTTGAGTTCGTTCTAGTATGCGTAAGTTTGACATTAGGAAAGTGATAATATATCACTATATGGCGTATTGGAACCTGGTGGTGACGAAGCTAGGCAGTATCTTGTTCCAGAAAACCATCCCTTACAATTGAACAAAAATTAGAGTTTGAACGTCTTGCAGTCGAGCGTGAAAAAGCTCAGTTCGAGCGTGAAAAAGCTCAGTTAGCTTTAAGACAGGAAGAGTTAGCTTTGCAAGCCGCTGAAAAAGAGAAAGTGAATTTTCTCTTAAGGAAGAAAGAGAAAAATTTGAAATGGAAAAAGCTAAGTTAGAATTTCAAGCAGAGAAGAAAAAGCTAAGTTAGAATTTCAAGCTAGAGAGAAAAAGCTAAGTTAGAATTAGAAGCTAGTTTAGCTATAAAGGTGGAACAAGAGAGGGCTTCAATCAATCTTCAGATTAGGAAACAAACTGAACAAGAGTTATCTCCCTTTGACCTGACTAAAAATATAAAAGTTAGTTCCCATTATTCACAGAGTATGATCCCGAGCATTATTTTCGGGTATTTGAGGAAACTGCTAATCACCTTAAGTTGGCCTGTTGAACAGTGGGTATGGCTCCTTAAACCATAAATTGTCAGGTGGTAAAGCTGCTAAACGTTTGTAGGCATCTGGATGATACTAATGATTATAAACAGGTTAAGAAAGCAATCTTAGATGCATTTTCCATAACAAGGAAGGATATAGACAAGCTTTTCGTAACTTATGTAAATCAAATATCCAAACTTTCCTAGAATTCGCTTCTGACAAGCTTAGAGCTTTCAAGAAATGGCTTAAGTGTGCTGAAGTAACTTCTTTTGAAGAACTGATAAATTTAATGGTTCTTGAAGAATTTAAAAGGAAACTTCCCACTTAATGTAATGCTCTATATTGAAGATAGGCAGGAGAAAGATTTACTAAAGGCTGCTTCCTTGGCTGACGCTATTCCTTAATACATAAGAGTATTCCTAATAAAAAGCTGAGGTATTTGTAAAACCAGTTTCAGGAAAATCCAGCAAGATTTCGGATAATCCCAAAGGTTCTGATAATCCTAAATGTAGTTATTGTAAGAAAGAAGGACATACTATTCGTAATTGTAAAGACCCTAAATGTAAAGGATCTGATAACTACCGTAATGTTTTATGAAACCCAACGTAAAAATTTTCAACCTCCCAGATTAAACCTGTTTCGCATGTGCAAGCAAATGTACCCGATGTATTTGATGATTTTAAGTCTGATGGTATAATAACCTTGGGGGAGAAAGAACAGAAGTCTAGGGTCACTATATTAAGAGACACTGGAGCTGCTTTAACTTTGTTGCATAGTAAGGCTTTACCTAATGGTTGAGAATAATTTAACTGGTGAGAAGGTGTTGTAAGGGATCTTACTGGAATCTCATCCATTCCCCTTGCCAGTGTTACCTTGATTGCCCACTTGTAAAAGGGAAAGTTGAATTAGGGGTGATTGATACAGAATTGCCGGTACGTAAAAGGAGTTTCATTGCTATTGGGTAATGATTTAGCCGGGAAATTAATTGTACCAAATTTAATTGTCACTGATACCCCCATGGAGGATAAGGTAGATCTTGAACAAGCCCCAACACATATAGTCACTCGGTCCCAAGCAGAAGAAAAGGTAAATGACTTTGAAGTAGATAGTGCTTTCTTAGCTAAGGTAATGTCTAGAGATAAAACTTATAGTTGCCCAGAGGTCAGATCAATCTTTATCTTGTTTGCATGATAAGGCTGTTGATATAAAATCTTGAATAAATCCCTTCTTTTTATCATAATAATGGTATCCTAATGCAATTTTACCGTCCTTCTAACTATTCAAAATCTCGATACCTGGAGTGAGAAATACCAAATTGTTGTCCCTTTTCGCGTACGCACTCATATAATGGAAATTGCACATGATGGACCAGGTGGTCATTTGGGACAATACAAAACTTATTATAGAATACTTGACAAGTTCTATTGGCCTAATTTGAGGAAAGACGTAGGAGATTTCATAAAGACATGTCAGTATGCCAAATAGCTGGCAAACCTAACCAAGTAATTCCTAAAGCCCCTTTACAGCCTATACTAGTTCCACATGAGCTTTGAGAAATTAGTAATAGACTGTGTTGGACCCTTGCCCAAGACGAAAGGTGGTAACCAATATTTATTAAACTCTTATGTGTCCCAGTACTCGTTTTCCAGAGGCCATCCCATTTAAGAATATATCTGCCAAAAATATTGCTAAACACCTTTTAAGTTTCTTTATACTTACGGGATCCCCAAGGATATCCAAACTGATCGTGGTTCTAACTTTACAAGTAAACTCTTTTCAGAAATCCTTAAGGAATTAAATATGAAAATACATAGCTTATCATCTGCATATCATCCGGAATCTCAGGGAGTCCTGGAACGATGGCACCACATTTAAAAGTATGTTAAAAAAGTTTTGTTTAGAGAGCAATCTTGATTGGGATGAAGGAGTAAAGTTTTGTTGTTTGCTATACGTGAGTCCCCCAGGAATCCCTAGGTGTTTCTCCTTTTGAAATGGTATATGGGAGATTATTAAGAGGACCCCTTGCATTAATTAAAGATGAATGGTTAAAGCCCCCAGACACTCATCAGACTGTAACTGTTCAACAATATTTGAGTAACTTTAAGGAAACCCTTTCCAAAGTCCGTAAAATAGCCAGTGAAATCTTAAGCAAAGCTCAGATTAAAATGAAAAATAATTATGATCAAAAAACTAAAATTAGGAAATTCAACCCAGGAGATCTTGTGTTGCATACTTTCCTATCCCTGGATCCCCATTTTCCTCCAAATTCTTTGGTCCACATAAAGTAGTTAAAAATGTCAATAACCATACCTATGTGATAGAAAACCCTGATAGAAGGAAAAGTACTCAAATTATCCATGCCAATTTGCTTAAAAGGTATCATTCCAGGAATACTGAAACTGGTTATGGAGACAAAATTGTTAATGTTAATGTTAAGGTCAAGGACGAGAAACCTGAAGTAATTGAACCTGGAATTCATCTATTCGTGGCGTTTTGTAGATAATGATGCTGCCCTGAAAACCTTTGAAAACTCATGTCAACATCTTTCTCCTTTTCAATCAACAGAACTTCAAAACCTTATTTGCTCTTACCCAGAACTTTATGGAGAAAATCCAGGTCAGTGTACAGTTCTCACCCATGACATCGAACTTCTACAGGAACTGCTCCCATACGACAACACCCTTATCGCATCAGCCCGGCCAAGAAATTAGTAATGAAAGAAGAAGTGGAATACTTCTGAGAACTGGATTAGCTAAACCAAGCAAGTCACCATGGGCGTCTCCCTGTCTATTGGTACCAAAGGAGGATGGCAGCATGCGACTGTGTACAGATTACAGGAGAGTAAATTCTTGCTACTGTTAAGGATAGTTACCCTTTACCCCGTCTAGATGACCTTATAGACTCTGTGGGCCAAGCAAAGTATGTAGCTAAAATAGATCTCCTCAAGGGGTATTATCAGGTCAAGTTAACATCTAGAGCCAAGCTTATTTCGGCTTTCATAACTCCTTTTTGGGTTATTCCAGTATGAAGTAATGCCTTGGTTTAACAAATGCCCCATCCACATTTCAACGCATAATTAAACTACACCATTCAGGGTCTAGAGGGAGTATTTGCATATTCTAGATGATATATTGGTGATAGGAGATTCTTGGAAGGAGCTGATGACACGTTTGAATATGCTCTTTGATAGATTAAGAGAAGCCCAGTTAACAATAAATTTACCAAAATGTGTTTTGGTCAAGCTACAGTTACTTATTTGGGACATATTGTAGGTGGAGGTAATGTCAGGCCTAAAACCGCAAATGTTAATGCCATTCTTGACTATCCAGAACCTAAGACTAGGAAATCCTTAAAAGATTTCTGGGTATGGTTTCATATTACAGGAAGTTCTGCCGTAATTTTGCTTCAGTAGCTGCCCCTTTACATAGTCTTACCAGCCCTAAAAAGAAGTATGAATGGGATGAGAAATGTCAGGCAGCATTTGAACATTTAAAATATTTTTTGAGTAGTGAGCCAGTCTTACACAGTCCTAATTTTTCTAAAACCCTTCTCTTTGCAAGTAGACGCTTGCGACACTGGTGCTGGAGGAGTGCTGTTGCAGGAAATTGATGAGGTACTCCACCCAATAGGTACACCTCCAGTAGTTTCAAGCTTCATCAGTTGTCCTACAGTACCATAGAGAAGGAGCTCTTAAGTTTGGTTCTTGCTCTCCAAAGTTTGAATGTTATCTACAAGGAGCTCCCGTCATCCATGTCTATACGGACCACAACCCCCTCACCTTTCTTGAGCGCACCAAGGCCCATAATCAGCGCTTACTAAGATGGGCTTTATATCTTCAAAACTTCA
>NC_061107.1:38328325-38365825 GCF_015104395.2 Macrobrachium nipponense | reverse complement strand
CCCAATACCTATCTGTAAAAGAATAATAACGCCATCTGTGCTCCTCATGTCGTGTTCTCTTGGCTTTATTAAAAGATGTTTACGGCGTCACTTTGCCTCCATTCCTGCTTCCTCTTAAGTTCATGCTGCCCAGGCTTTCTGATTATTATTACCAAGTGCGACTGTATTTTCTTCAAGCTCCACCTTTTGAACAGTGTTCTTCGTCTTTATTTTTGGGATTCTGTGTCTTGCCATCCAACTTGCTCTAACTCCCTCTTTTTTATTGTCTCCTGCGCTGCATGTTTTGATACGTTTAAGGCATAAAGCTGGTTCCATCCAGTTAGTTTATGACGTATTATGCCTAGAATAAAAACATTATTCATGAAATCCTGTAGACTTTTCTACAATATAAAAAAATTGCTAGTTTTATACCTCTGTTATAACATTTTCATATAATATCTTAATACTTAGCTAATACTTAGCGAGTGTACGTATACAGTTCTGAAGGATGCTATTGTTATAAATTCATTGACATATGGCAAAAGTAATGGAGTGGGAGTGAGAGAGAGAGAGAGAGAGAGAGAGAGAGAGAGAGAGAGAGTGAGAGAGAGAGAGAGAGAGAGAGAAGAAGAAAATAATCTGACAGGAAAATGCACGCTTAGAATAGACAAAAAAATTTTAATAAGCTTACTTCCTATCATAGAAGTTGCCCTTCCAAATTACATTAACAACGAACAGAACTCACTCTTGTGTGGAATAGCTTCCTTAAATTTGATGCTATGGCGATTCCTTTCTATTTCTTCCGTCGTAATATGATTAAGAGAATATATAGGTTCCCTTCTTGTGAACTCTTATGAGTTTGTATGTTCAGGCATGGAGGCTGGGGAGGGGATATGATTATGGAAGTGAAGATGTGTAAGGGAGGGGCCGACGTTGGGATAAAGAAGTGGGTTTGGACGCGTGATACGAGGTAAAATGACTCCTCCTGTAATGAATGGAAGGAATTACTCTTTGTTTCTTCATAACGAAAACACACACACACACACCTCTCTCTCTCTCTCTCTCTCTCTCTCTCTCCACCTCCACTCCAGCAGCCGACCCCTCTCGTCCCACCTATAGGACATTTAAGATTGGCCCATCTGAACTTCTCTCTCACTACCGATACCCTTCTTTGTTGTAAACAATGAGAAAACCCCTTTCTGTCGAATCACTGTTCTCTTCCAGCACTACCTGGAATTTAGAGGGTCTCCTTTGACAAAGAAACAACAGAAGCTGTGATCAGAAAACATCTAAGATGGCGGCAGCAGGAGGGGATATACGGGCCCTGGTTGACCCTCAGAAATCAGTAAGGTCAAAGGCCTTCTCCCGATAGTTTATGTTTGTAGATATCTCTGGACCCAGTAGTCCATAATGAGCGGAGAGGGACTCACTTGCCAAGGGCCTTGGTTTAACCTAAAACCCTACGAGCCCTTCCATAACAGACTCGTACTCCAGACGAAACTTAAATTTACCAACTTAGCCATCTCAATTGGCTCATTCTACAATGAACGTCAAATTTTCGGCTAGAATCCAATGTCTATAATTCCAGTTCCCATTTCTAACATCCTCTCCATTCCCATTCCTAGATCCTCAATCTCATTTTGAATTTGTTTCCCAAATCCATATTCCAGTGAACAGTGATCTATTGCATTGACAATTACTTCATTAAGTGTTACTGTCATATACTTGAAAGTGATTTAGTTGTATTTTGGCGGCAAGCCTCAAGTAAATATTTTGCTTGAAACATAGCGCCAAATTGTATAGTTTTGCTTTCCCTTGCACCTTAATTAAAGCAAATGCTTGCAATATCTAAATTCAGTCGTTACAGCTCTGACTGCTTGTAGATTTACCAGCAGTGCTATTTTGTCTGCCTGTGTGTCAAGCAACGGTGTTAACAGAAACAATTACAAATTTCATTTCTTTAAAGTGATCATCATCAACGCTGTTTTGAGTTGTGCATTTTCTACCTGCTGTTCTGTGTCAGACCCGTCAGGGGAAATCCTGTTTTACTTTTACATGTCAACTTTAGAAGTTAGTTCTAGTTCATTTTAGCTACATGTATTCGTGCCTGGTGTGGCACCAATTATTGTTTGTAACTGTTTAACGTAGCCTATGTGACACGTGATCCAATAGAAACCCCTGTATACCCTGCATTTTAGTGAAAAATATACTTAATTTAAGTGGACGCAAAATGTTTTTTACCATTTTGGTAGCTTGGTATCCTTTTCACAACAGTTATTAATCAATATAGTCAATCAACCGAAATCTTAAACCTGGGACACAACGAAATTGCTGCTGGCCATCGACAATATATATATATATATATATATATAATATATATATATATATATATATATATATATATATATATATATATATATATGCAGAAGCCAGGTACTATGTCGTACCTCTAAGTAAATGCGGATACAATCCACAATGAAGTAAAAATCCTCTTGTAGTTTATAATATATCTTCTTGTACAGGATTAAAGCTTTCTACCATCAACTGTGGTCTTGTTCACTAATCTATATATATATATATATATATATATATATATATATATATATATATATATATATATATACATATATATATATATATATATATATATATATATATATATATATATAAATATATACATATATATATATCTATATATATAGTATGTATATTTATACATAAATGAATGCTTGAGGGAAAATCGAAAAATTAGATCTATACAAATTGTCTGCAATTCAGAGTCAGTGGTTAGAATTTTTTCCTTGAATCTTTACAGACTTCCTCCGCTTTATACTAATGGTGAATCATTTGAAATGAGAGAGAGAGAGAGAGAGAGAGAGAGAGAGAGAGAGAGAGAGAGAGGGTGTAAATGGATCCAAATCACTGGTTTTATTGAGACTGATGGAGACAAAATGCATTCGATTTAAGCATTCATGAAGATAAACGAAAAGAAACCTTCCCGAGGGAAGAGGATGAGACTAAACTGCAAGGTTTTCCATGGAGGATTTACTCTGTTTTATTCACTCAGCAGGATTAAATATTTATCAAAATCGCTTACAGTGAAAACAATAGGGCCAATACTTATATCAGTTTAAACATAGATGCGAATATATTCGAAATGGAATTCGACAGTTATTTATTTTCAAATCAATGTATATTGTTATTATTTTCATCAAAGTGAAGGTGCGTTGAAACAGGTAACTAGGAGAAGTTAAAAGGTATCATAACTTGAGAGAACTTAATTAAACTGAAAACCTTTGAGGTCGTTGAAGTTGCTGAAGACCAAACGCCTTGATTTGCCTACTAGAATATGTATGTTTATGTCTGTCTTTATAGCATTAATAAAAACGTTCCTGTGATGATTTCCTTTCTATTCATTTAATTTAGTTTCAACATTTTCTATATATTGTTCTTGCTATTCGTTGTTATCTTGCAATCGGTTTACAAAAGTAGATTATAGAGAAAAATAGAGATTTTTCTTTTACACTGTTTAAGCCACCTAATTGTAATGTGATTTAGAGAACCACAAGAATTTAGTGGAACATTTTACCAGAATGTTATGTTGTAAAAGGATGCAACTGTATATAAGTCGGTCGTTCATTATATAAGGGAGTATCTACCCAAAATCAATTTAAGAAAATTACGAAAAAGATCATAGTAAGATGAAAATTGATTACAAGGCAATAATAATGCTTTTGGTATAACAATAAGATCCTTTCTTGTATGGAAATCTTGGTAGATTGATAAAAATTCGCTCATACTCCTCAGAACTTACGTGGATACTGTCCTCATTGCCACAGAATATAAGACCGACGATGAAGACAGTAGTTCTCTGCAAACCTTAGGGGTTTTAAGTGCATTTCTAATAATATTCAATGATTTATAAATAAGAAAAGGGAATTACTATATTCTCATCTTTAAAGAAATTTATTGTTCTGCATAGTCTTCACCAGCCTTTCTTACACAATATGTTATAAAGGAAGTGAGATTCCTTTTATCATTCACTAAATTCTGGAATGGCTAAAATACATGAAGCCGGGTACATAATTTATACCAAAGAAGTGTAATGTTTTAGGCAACACTGCTATCTGGGGCCACTCCTGCATCCATCTCGAGAGGAAAACGCGGTCGTCCACTTGTTAGCTAGGCACGTTTACTACCAGAAGTACGAGAGAGAGAGAGAGAGAGAGAGAGAGAGAGAGAGAGAGAGAGAGAGAGAGAGAGAGGACAAGACGTCACAAATTGATGTTCTTGCGAGAGACTACCGGGTCATACTCTTAGATCACCAGCCAATTTTGCCCAGATTAAATTTTTCGTCTTTTGACTAAAGTTGCATAAACAAACCTTTTGCCTTGTTTCTCTTACCTGGAGGGAGTTCCTCGTCTGGGAAGAACCGGATGATAAGATATTTCTTTCCTTGGTTGTCTTTCACCAGCGTGACAGCAGGCTTCCTCTGAGTTAGGAGATATTGGGATTACATTTCCATGGTTTGCATGATAGAATAGCAGGCAATAAAGATAACAAAAAGCAGGAGAATGGATCATATATACATTTTTATCTGAGGTGAAAAATATATTGAATTAAAAACGTCAAAACTTGATAGCAACAATATGGATTTAGATTAAATTCATCATGCCCTCCTTTAAACATACATTAAAACACCTAATATAATAAAGAAACAGTTAGAAATAGAAATGTGTGCCTTGCTTGCTAATAACAATTATATGAGTTGTCTAAAAGTACCATAATGAGAATGAATTACACACACAATATATATATATATATATATATATAATATATATATATATATATATATATATATATATATATATATATATATGCTATATATATATATATATATTATATATATATATATAATATATATATATATATATATATATGTAGTATATGTATATATATATATATATATATATATATATATATATATATATATATATATATATATATATATATATATCTATATATATATATATATATATATATATATATATATATATATATATATGTGTGTGTGTGTGTGTGTGTGTGTGTGCTTGAAAAAGCACAGTAGATTCATGTACTTTATGATATAAGCGAATACCACAAGGAAAACAGTAGACAAAAAATTCGTATCAAGTGCATTCGTCCTTTGATGAGACATTGTCATTGTGCCTCGAGAATATCTCATTAAAGAATGAAAGCGCTCGGTACGAATTTCTGCCTATTATTCTTCTGTGGTATTAGCTTATATATATATATATATATATATATATATATATATATATATATATATATATATATATATATATATATAACTACGAATGTCCTTTAATATCTAATTCGCTCTACCTCGGAATTAATATATTTTCATATATGTTAACCAAGGGGGGAATTTATTAAGCGATAATAGAATTGGCGATCGACAGGCACGAACCAGCGACCTCTCAATTCCAGGACTGGCAGTGAAGCCTTAAACCACTCTTGCGCTGTCGGGGTGGTTTAAGGCTTCACTGCCAGTCCTGGAATTGAGAGGTCGCTGGTTCGTGCCTGTCGATCGCCAATTCTATTATCGCTTAATAAATTCCCCCTCGGTTAAACATATATGAAAATATATTAAATCCGAGGTAGAGAAAATTAGATATAAAGGACATTTATAGTTCGTATATATATATATATATATATATATATATATATATATATATATATATATATATATATATATATGTATGTGTGTGTGTGTGTGTGCGCGTAATATGGAAGTAGGAAGGCAGTGGCAAAACATGCATGGATTGGTAACACAACGCTACAAAATAGTTCAGATTAAATAACATGGAAAATGATGGGAAAAGGGTGCGTAATTCTGAAACAGTAAAACCAAGAAAGCATATATGAATAATAACAGCGATTATAATAATTCAACATTGGAAATAGTTTGTAACGAACAAAGTTATTTTGATAGGATATACACATTAAAATAATGGAGAGATGTTCAATGCCAAAACTTCAAGAATGAATGCTGTTCATAAATACAAAACTAAAGCTCTATAATGTTGTTGTCCTGGAATACCCCCTTTTTTTGTTTCACGAACAATATAACAAATCAAAATACCCCAGAACCACCAATATCTAAGGAAAATCAACTCGTCCTTACTGGACTTACTTCAGACAAAATCCATTTATTTTCGAATGATTTCGTGGAACCAGTGAAATATAAATGTTTTCCCTTACCTGAACCTCAGGGAAATGATTTATGAAATGATCTGGACGCTTGTACTGCATACAATTCGTGAAATAATGTACAAAATAAAATAATTTGTTGGAATGTAAGTGAAATTGCATAGGAATTGTAGGAAAACCTTATACATGGAGTAAAACATCATATAAAACTTAACATATCAGTTATATACAAGATTTTGTTAGCATAAACGTATCAAGAAACAAATGACCTAGTATATGTGTATGTATTGTAACGACAGAGTCGTTATTTTTCTTAAATGACCATACGATGGTTGTTTTGTTTCCCTTGACCGCCAGTGGTTATTCTCCTGGTGACGAGGTAACTTTTGTCATGGTGTGAGTGACACCTGCAGACAGGTTTGGATGGCGATCTGAGAGGTTCTGGGAAACCTCGGCTGAGAAGGCAACAGCAGAATGGCAGTATTGAAGCAGCTGACAGTCATTTGTGACTTCAGCAGTATGGCTCTATTATTAATGCTATTTTAATTTGTAGAGCATGTAAATGATGTTATTGTAATTTTTTTTTGTTTTTTTTTTTTTTTTCATTATTTCTTGTGTGGAGCGAGTTTATGCTCGATTTAGTGCGATGGTCACTAATGGTGTCTGATTTTGGTTGATTTATCATTTTGATAACTAATTTGTGTATTTTCGCCACCCAAAACCTGATCTCACTTGTACATAATGTAATAACATGTAAATAAATTATTATTAAGGTTATTTTTGTATTTTGTTCAGTCCTCCTCCTTGATTTGTCTTGTTTTTCGTCAGTCATTCCAGCCCAATTTCTTGTTTTTATTTTGACCCTGTGGTCTCTAATTACGAGACCGTTACAGTATGTATGTATGTATGTATGTATATATATATATATATATATATATATATATATATATATATATATATATATATATATATATATATATATATATAATTTTGGTTAGTGTTGTAGTGATATATATATATGGTGTATATATATATATATATATATATATATATATATATATATATATATATATATATATATATGTTTATGTTTACACTCATTAAGCTGTAAATGTTGACTAGGGTCGTTAGAAAGGTACTGTGTCGTGAGTTCGAGACACTTTAGGACCATTCCACTTGTCACTTAAAAAATTGCCTTTCGGTGATAATACCTCTTCGGCGATATTCCAGAATTAGCGTGAATTCGATATTAAACGACATTTGTAGCTTAATGAACATATATAAATCACGGAGTGATTAATATATATATATATATATATATATAGTATATATATATATATATATATATATATATATATATATATATATATATATATATATATAGATATATATATATATATATATATATATATTATGTATATGTATATATATGTGTGTGTTTGTATGTGTGTGTGCATATATGCGACATCAGAAAAAAATAATGAACATACACACATCACTCAAGAATGTCTTTTGAGCAAAATTTGTATGAAGATTTTAACTATATCATCACTGAGTTGATAATCTATAAATATATCACAATATAGCAAGAGAATATTTTGTGATGTATTGCATTATCAGCTCATAGTAGGATAAAACTGTTAAATGTCTTGCTTGTAGAGCATTCCAAGTATAGAATCGCAACAACAATCTATTTGTTACTGCCGCGGGACGTTCCTCCGCGAAACGTCCCATTGACCCGACGAGGAAGTTTATTATAGTTTATTATGGACGTAATTAGTTGCTAGTTTACTGAGGGGAACTTCTGTATTGTTACTCTGTTCTGTTGCCCTTCTCACGGCAATAGCTTAACAAATCCGGATCACAATGCAAGTAGGGTCCTTAACGATACCGAGGACCAGGTATATATAAAAATCAGCGTAGCTTAATTGTTTGCTTTTCAACATTTGGAACATTGTTAAATTTCGAATTAGGGGTTTTAATGGCTTAAACAGCATATGTGTAAGTTATATATTAAAAAATTATTGAAAACTTGTTTTAGAAGTTTAATGTTATACAAGTAATATAAATGCACTAAATACTATATCATAATTAGATATACCGTATGTAAACTGTGTTTAATGGAATTAATTAAATTTCCTATGTCAATTATACGAGAAGTCGAATCAAGGCATCCATTAGCCGTTTAAATATGTAATCCTGTTCCTAATTAATTTCTCTCTCTCTCTCTCTCTCTCTCTCTCTCTCTCTCTCTCTCTCCTTCTGTGTGTGTGTGTGTATAAGTACACAGATAAAAATTGAACCTGAATGTTTGCTACTTGTTTATTTCAGGAGATGAAATCACCCGTTACAAAACTCGAGCTTATAAGATTAGGTGCTTATGCACACGAGAGCACTCGGTTATATTTTGAAAATAAATTGCAAACTGATAAGGATAGGCTCCACTTTGGAGGGGTGCCGATCGTAAAAATATTTGCCAAAATTACACTAATCAAGACAGGCTATGAATTTATCAGGCATTATTAGCATCTAATAACGCATATTCTCTGTGAATTTTACATCCTACAGGGAAAATAAACTGATTTTATGAAAAAAAAAAATGTGAAATTCGGGGTCCCTGTACTGAAGGTTATTTGGTGATCGGTGAGAACTACAGTCTTGAATAGAAATTCGGTCCGACAGAAGTTGGTATCTCCCCTGGAACATGCACATAAAATCATTATCAAAATAGAACAGTAAATAAGCACGTTACAGCAACAAAAAAAGAGAGCAAACAACTGAAGCGAAAGAAGCAGCCGATAAATATGGAAATCGCAAATTTAAAAAAAAATATTATAGTATCTCTCTAAATTGTTCGATGTCGTTTTCTACGTTTCCTACGAGTAGTTTCATCTCAGAAACCCTTTTAGGGGTATCTAAACTAATTTTCAAGTTTTCTTGTCCTCAGAAAAATATCGCTTTTTTCGCTTTTTCTCTGGTTTGTTTTTTCGGGAAGGGGGGGGGGGGGGCATTTCTTTGATTGTCCTAAATATATAATTTTCAGATGTTTTAGGCTATCAAAGTGGACATAATAACTACAAACTCCTCAGAAGGTTTGTCCCTTAAATCGAGGTTTGAATTTTTTCTGAATATTCTCCTAGCTATAGTCTTATTTTTCGGCGGGGCTTTGGTTTCGCTGAATTTACCTGAAGTTGTTGCTCTTTTTTTTTTGTTATAACGTGCTTACTTACTGTTTCTATTTGATAATACTTTATGTGCATGTTCCAGGGGGATATACAACATTCGTCAGACTGGAATTTCTATCAAGACTGTAGTTTTCTCACCGATCACCAAATAACCTTCAGTACAAGGGGCCCTGAATTTCACATTTTTTTTCATAAAATCATTGATTTTCCCTGTAGGTGATAAAACTCACAGAGAAATGCGTTATTATAGTGCTAATTTAATGCCTGATAAATTCATTAACCTGTCTTGATTAGTGCATTTTTGGCAAAATATTTTTACGATCGGCACCCCTACAGATGGTGCAAAGTGGAGAGACTACCCTTTTAAAGGATTGTAGACAGTACTTTCACCTCCAGTGCATCCTTTCAGGAATACTTTAAAAAATTTATTATGAACAAAAAACTATATTTATTTACTTATAAATATGTTTGAAATTTGTTCATTTAAGTAACAGTTTTGAGATTTGCGAAAAAGAATGAATAGTTTTTTTCTGTATATAAGTTTTTAAATTGTATAATTAAAGGTATTGAACCTATGTTTGATTCCGTCTATTTTACGTTTTCTGAGGCATCGTTCAGGTTTTGTGCATCCTTTCACATTTTTCTCGAATGAACCTGAGAGATATTGGAAATCTACAGTGTGATGATAATTGTTTCGTTCAAAACTTATATATCCCTTCTCAGTTGATGAAATGCTGTCTGCCACGATGCAATTACCGTAATCTATGGGAAAAACTGCTTATAACCAATGCCTGGCAGACAAAAGACGGCCAAAATTACCCAATATAGCAAATCGGGGAGTTTTTTAAAACGACAATTGGTATGGTTTTTGGAATATCCAGTTTCACCGTTCTTTCAAATTTATATGAATTTTTTTAACGCCTTCACATCGCAAAGACTTTCATTTCCCTTGTAATATGTACCGTAATGTTGATATTTTAGGCATGATGCCCACAGACTTGGATTGTAAATAACATTATTGCCTCAAACTAAATAAACAGTTTCCCTTATATTATATTTACACTGGAGTTAGAGAAAAGATGGACTGTTGTAATTTTCTAAGCATTTTATATTAAAAGGAACCTTTTAATGGAAATTTAGTACTTATAGAAAAAGGACGAATAATATGATATATATATACTATTATCAGGGCATTATATAAATACTACAAAATTCCCTTTTCACGTTTCTTCGAGCCTTGCGAATAACTCAGTCCTGAGTTTTTAGATGAAAATAATTTCAAAACATCAGGAAAAATAGAAAGAGTTCTATGATAACCAATCAACTTTATGAGGATAGTTTGTCACAATTATTAAGCTATATGGTTCTTCTATATAAAATCGGAAAGAAAAGAAGTGTCCTCAAGCACCCTTTGTTGCCACATTTATGGATTTGAAGCTGTAAAATATTTTTTTTTTTTAAATTTTTAATACAAATGTATCCTTCGCATATAATTATATAAAGAAAAACGCATGCTTATAAAAAGAGCTCCTAAAAACATAGCCATATTGTATAGCTTCCTTATGTTATGATTTTATTTTGATTTAGGTCAGACCAGTAAGATTAAATAGCAAATATAAATAAAACCAGGCCAGACTAATCTGCTCTATTTTTGTATCTACGTAAAAGTTACACCGAATAAACTGGATTTGCAACGTAAAGTCAAGTATTGAAGTAATGAAAACTATTCTAGGAACTTGAGGTCTGTATGGCACAGTTGATGCGGAAGAATAACCTTAATTTTAGCCAAGGGTGTTGTTTTCTTTGACCCTGTATAGAACATCTGTTCCGGGATTTAAAAGACAAAATAAAGAGGATTACCAGTAGGTAGATTTTGATGTAAATCTTTCGAATCGTTTTGTGATCTCCCAACGTTTCTACATCCCCTTTCAGTCCATGGCTAATACCCCGAAACCCTCACAACCCTCTCCGAGAATATTTGATGATACAGATTTTTGTAATCTCCCAAGTTATATGATTGCAAAATCGTTTCTATGCCATCTGAACTCTACTGCTTTTGAATACCAGAGTGAGAATACATGCGAGATTAAGCATTAATATATCTAACATTACAAAAACCCCAACTTGCATGATTTTCAGAGATAGCTGCAAAAAAAAAAAAAAAAAAAAAAAAAACTTTACACTTTAAATCAAAGTGAGTGTCATTTTCACAATCCTTGTGTTAACTAATGGATTTTAGTTTGTCGCCAAAATGATCCTCTTTTTTACTATTACCACAATTTTTTTCTTTCTTGTTGCAGGTTAATAGAGGTTTCTGTATGCTCTGATATTGGCGTTTTTTATTAAAAATATTCGCTTAGATTTTGTATATACGCAATTCAGAATAAATGTGCACAAATCATTTATTTACAGCTGTCGAAGCAAGATATGATTGACTAACTAATAGTTCAAATGTCCTGAGGAAAGACGTAAAAGTGGTGAGAAGCCATTGAACCTGGCCACCAACCAAGGCACAGAAAGCGGGCAGAATTTGGTTTGGTTGATTGACTGTATTTTTCATTATGATAAAATCAAGTCAGATTTGGTTGTTGAGCCACTATCTGAGACAAGTCTCAGAAAATGTAAACAAACAGTGGGAACTGTGACGTCTTGAATTCTGTTTGTGAAAAATTTGCCTCATATTTTTGCTCGTGCCTAGCAAATTCTCATCAGATATTCATGGATGCATCGAGGTGCTATAAAAACTTTACAAATACACCGAAACTGGCGAAGAGACGATGTTTTTCAGCTGATGGTCCAATAAGTCATTGAAGAACCCCGGACATATCATTATGGTACAAGTGTCTTTACCTTTTCAGATGAATGATATTCTGTGGCAAATATTTGAATACGAAGCTAAGAAAAAGTAGAGACGCTGTTAAATGGGAAAAGGTTGACAAATCGACCAGCTTGTTGCTGTTCCTGAGTTTCAATGTTCTGACGATTCCGTAAGAAACGACCCTTGCTTAAGCTGAGAGGAATTATGGGAAAACAAATATCTGAAGATTATGTTTCCATAAACATTCAACTCTGGAAAATCTTGTAATTGAGGAGCTGAGTAATCCAGTTTGTGACAGTTACCTGAGGAAGGTGAAGAGAGCCTTGCCTTTGACTCGAATGATCATGTAACTTTAACTCTTAATCGATCAGTGAGTGAAGGCGTTACCCCAATAAAGGAACTTCGTCCGCAGAACAGACTTACGTATCTTTTCTGCTGTATTTAAATTGTGTAGTAAAAAAATGTACCTGTATAAAAGTAATAAATAACCTAATCAATACTATATTTTTTTTTCTTTTTTTTAGAATTGCGAGTTCTTGAATGAAGGATGCATTTTTACTTATTGTAAACTGTGCGATGTCAAGTTGCATTTTACCATGGTGTTGAAGTTATGGAAGTTTTCTATGCTTTTTATATTAGTGCGGAGGAGTGTTGTATTTATTGTTGCCTTCTTAACAGCTTTGTTGCTTGTTAGTGTCAGCCAAGCCAAAGATACCTTGGTTTACAAGTTAGTTGAATACCTTCCTCCCCACTGTGTGCAACTTGCAATTCCCACTACTCAATGGAACACGTTATAAAGAGTCGTTTCTCTTCTCACCAAGTTATTTATGCTGTAATTTTTGCTTATATATATATCTATATATATATATATATCATATATATATATATATATATATATATATATATATATATATATATATAAGTCATATCACATTACCGTGATTCATATTCATACATCGAGCTACAAATGTCCTTTAATATCTAATTCACTCTACATCGGAATTAATATATTTTCATATATGCTTAACCGAAGGGGAATTTTATTATGCGATAATAGAATTGTCGGCACGGTGGTGGAGTAGGTAATAGCTTCAGTGACATTCCTGGATTTGTATGGTGTCCTGGGTTCGCGATTCCCCTTCGGTTAAGCATATATGAAAATATATTAATTCCGAGGTAGAGTGAATTAGATATTAAAGAACATTTGTAGCGATGTATGTATATATAATATATATATATATATATATATATATATATATATATATATATTATATATATATATATCTATATATATATATATATTGTTTCGTAGCAGCCGCGATTTCCTTGGGCCACAGGGTTCAAATTAAACAAACTGGTGCAATTTGGTTTCCTTGAGATATATATATATATTATATATATGTATATATATATATATATATATATATATATATATGTCTATATGTATATATATATATATATATATATATAGTATATATATATATATATATATATATATATTAAATATTATATATAAAAATATATACACATATATATAATTACATATATAATATATATATATACGTATATATGATAATATATATATATATATATATATATATATATATATATATATATATATATATATATATATATATATATATATATATATCTATATATATATATAATAATATATATTCTATATGATATATATATATATATATATCTGTATATTTTCTAATATATATATATATATTATATATATATATATATCTTATATATCTATATATATATATATATTCTATATATATCTATATCCCTATATATATATATATATATATATATATATATCTCTATATATTATATATATTTTCTGCTATATCTATCGTGTATATATATCATATACTATATATATATAATATATTCATATATATATATATATATATCTATATCTATAATATATATCCTATCATATATATCTATATCTATATATATATATATATATATATATCTATATATATCGATATATATACTATATATATACATAATATATATATAATATATATATATATATCTATATATATATATCTATATATATATATATACATATCCATATATATATATATATATATATATATATATATATATATCTATATATATATATATATTATATATATGAATATCTACATATATATATATATATATATATATCTATATATATATCTCTATATATATATATATATATATATATAGCTTCTATATATATACATATATATATATATATATATATATATATTATATATAATATATATCTATATATATATATCTATAAAATAGATATATATATATTATAAAAAAGAGAGAGAGAGAGAGAAAGAGCACTTATCATTTTATAGGAAATCTCTCACGCTTTTTCAGAAAAATCGTCTTCACGCTTCCTTAATCTCAATTCTATTATATAGGCAAATCTGAACTTTTTCTGACCAGCGACTGTCTCTCTCTCCATCGTTCGGAATTTTTTAATTCAAGTGATATCCACAAATGTATTTCGAAGAAATATAGATAAATTTTGTTTTGTCTTATGGTATTTTTCAAGTTTTGCAGACCGAATATCTTAGTGTCATACCTGACATGAAAATACGAAATTTTAATCTTGTAAATTATCTGTTTTCGTTCTTGGAAAAGAAAATATAAAACTCGAGAAACCTACTTTAAAACTCGAACGGTATTTCACCGTAGAGCAAAGAAATGTCGTCGGTGCTTCAATAATGTCTGATGCAGAGTCATTTCCCTTTACCGTTGAGTGCCACCTCGCGAGGAATGGCACAATGACATGTCTTATAATATTGCCCGAGAAGGGGACAACTGTTTTCTTTGTCATCTCTTTCTCTGATTGGAAATGACACTTTTCTCTCTGGTCGGAGTATTGCAATTCTGATGAGAAGCGTCCTTATTTTCTACGAAAATTTCTATTTTTCTTATAGGAAGTCATCTCCTTTAATCGGTGTTTTTATTGTTCGGTCGTTAATGGGTTTACTCACAATGATTATATGCAGCTTGCAATCACTTGACCTTTTCTCTATAAACATTAATTTACTTAGTGAGTGTGCGTGGACTTTCTTAAGAGACTTTGGTTTGATTTTGAAAATTGAGCTTTCTATTATTTGCACTTCCTTCCTAAGAAAGATATATCTTTATATAATCTAAAAAAAATGTCTTCATTCATCTGCATATTTGAATGCTCAAATGGGTCTACCCTAATGCAAAATGCATATTTATGCATTTGTATGGTAGGGGTAATGTTGAAAATATCATTGGTGTTTTCAGCATTCGAACATTTTATGGTGTAAATTTATTTTAAATCTAAGACTTTTTTTCTTGATAATACATACCAAGGTACAGGTAATATTAAAAACAAGTAAAAAAATTAAATTGCATACAGAACTCCATGACGGATAAAATAATAATAATTAAATAAATAATCAAATAATTAAATAATAATAATAAAATAATAATAATAATAATAATAATAATAATAACAACAATAATAATAATAATAATAATAATAATAATAATAATAATAATAATAATAATATAATAATAATAATAATAACTAATAATAATAATAATCCTCCTGGATAAGCGACATATAGCCTTTAAAGTTTCTTTGCAGTTCAGCACATGATCTCAACGTCAATTCATCTGCAGGAGCAACAACGAGAAGCGTGATTACGAAGACGCTGCCAGGCATCCACGGTAAACACAGAGAAGCAACATTCCAAATTGTATCTTCCTTACCAGTTCCTCACATAAAACAAGAATATTCAGGCTAAGGATTTATAAAATTTTCGTCTTATGAGGAGCCAGATGGTAGGGAAAGGGTTTGCACAAATCTACTCTACAAAGTAATATTACCCTTAAACAGAGAAGGAAATTTCTTGTGCCATGGAGAAACGTTCGAGCCTGATATTATGGAACAAATGAAAAGAAATGTAATTTTGTTTTCCTACGAAAAACACTGGAGCAAGATAAAGATGCCTCTGGCAATAAAGTCACAGTGAAAAGTAATAGAAAAAGACAAAATTTTGGCCACGAAAAGATTTATAGGAAAAAAAGTCACATAAATTTATGGAGTGCCGTGATAAATTCACAGGGAAAGATTCGCAATATTTCTTGGGGTTCATTATCGTTATGATGTTCACAGGCTTTTGTTTATGTTTTTATGGTAATCCCCAACGGGCTTGTCCCAAACATGCCGTAAAGATGGATAAAAAAAAAGAGATAAAAAAAAACCCATCAGGTTTTATTAACACCCAGCAAAAGTGGATACATACCGGGGTAAAACCCTTGATGGTCACTTTTTTCCTGGGACATTTTTTCCTGTGACTTTTTTACCTTTAACCTTTTTCCCTGGATTCGAGAAGACCCTCAATATTACTCAAGATATAGACATCTGGGACCGGTAGAATCTCAAATATTTTCCATTTGAGTAAGAAATTAGTTCAATGTTTTAGAATTTTGCGTAATATTCGTAAATTAATACAAACCTTTTCAATTTCCAATAACCGTATTACGCTATACGCAGATCACCAGCTAAAAATATAGCAACATTATGACAGAATGTAGTTACCTCGTGGTAAGATGGAGTAATGTATCGTAGATAGAAAATAAAATGAAATATATATATATATATATATATATATATATATATATATATATATTATATATATAATATACATATATATATATATATATATATATATATATATATATATATATATATTATATATAATATATATATATATATATATATATGTAGTGCACAGCCATGCTAAAGAGGTTGAATATATCTGAATTTCTCATCCTCGTAGGACATGAAATTCGGCCTTGACAATTTCGTTGCCGTTGCTAATAAAACAACAATACTGCTCCACAGCACAGTAGCACATCGCATTCTTTGTTGAAATTACATATTAATTCAGTCGTGAGAAACGAGAGTTCCTATGTCAACGAAAATTAAATTGGATATATATGTAGATAAGCACACTGGGGAAGCGATAAATACCCATCAGGGATAACTAGGAGAGGCGTTTGGTATTTATCTCTCAGATGAGAGGCACTCGGATTGACTGTGTGCATGGAATGTTATTGCTGCGTATAGAACTGGAACACTTTTATGTAAATTTCAACTCTGATACTGAATTGAAAAAGAAAGTATTTCATTACTATTTCTGAAGAAAGAAATATCTGTCAACAGTTCCTAGAACAGGAGGTAGAACCATAACTCTTTAATGTAAATTTAGTGTATCAGATATAAATCTGAAAATGATCTAAAATGAAGGAACTTGTTTTATGTCGATACCATCTGTCGACAAGGTTTGTGTTCCCATACGTTCGTGTCAGAAATATCTGAAATTCTTTACCCGTGTAGTTGTCAGATTTTTATCTCCGATACGAAAAGTGTGCGAATACAGAACGGGAAAACTTATTTATTTTTCAATCAAACCTTTGTATCTTCCCGTCACAGAGTAAGAAACGGATGAACATTCTGATAGATATCTTGAATTTGAGCAATTTCTTTGCATCAAGCAATAATAATAGTATTTTTTTGTAATTCCGAATATAGGACTAAGCGTAAAATAAAAAAAAAGAATAATAATGATTTTAGTGCATGTTATTTCTAATCAGCCATGACTGAATAATGTTATTACGATATTAGTAAAAACAACCACATTCCACTGAGAACTGTTTTGGTTTCTACAAAATCATTATCATACTTTGTTATGCTTTTTTTTACGTTAAAACTGTAATTATGAAAAAATCCCATTTGTATGCGCAAATAGTAGCAATTCATGTCATATGTGTGGAGCTAACTGAGTGATTCATGTAGCTATCTGTACAGTTCAATAAATATTCTGCCTTTTATACTTTATACATACAAGGCCTACGAATACAAACATTTCGAGTCATCCACTCATTATTTTAAATTTGGATCTTTAAAACTTGCTAAGCTCACTGGATAAATTAGCGAGGTATTTTCATCCGCAGAATGTATTCATACTAGTTGTAGAAGCAACGACTTTTGTATTTTAAATGTGAATCATGATGTAAATGAGTTCAGTGGGTTTTCGAAAACTCTCTTGTATTTCTGGTAATATATATATATATATATATATATATATATATATATATATATATATATATATATATACATATAAATATATATATGTATATATATATATATATATATATATATATATATATATATATATATAGTATATATATATATATAGATATATATATATATATATATATATATAATATATATATATACATATATATATATATATATATATATATATATATATATATATATATATATATATATATATATACTTCTGAGTCTGCGATTTTTTAAAGTTACAACCAGAGCCAAACGACAAAGTTTCTTTGCTGCTCCTTACTTTTCCTTAGAATGAACAATAGAGAAATCACGGACGACCACCCTTCCCCGAAAGATCATCTCTTGATTCTTGGGAACACATATGAATCGCGCGAAACAGGAAATAACGGGATTTACATACCAAAGAAGCATTGTTACACCGTAAGAAAACCGAGGTCATATAAGCACGACCCCGAGTGAACAAGAGAAGCAGCTCGGATATGACACCAGTATTATGCCACCAGCGCGTGCCCCCGACCGAGAGCCTAGCTTTCAAAGAGCCGATCTGAGTTCCCTATTAAGAAGTCTCACTTGATGCTGTATTCACGACATATCTACTCAGGAATTAAGGTTTCGTTTGGTAGAAAGTTTTCCGGCCATTTCTTTGCTCTCATTCTCATTCCATTTCCGTTCTGCCCTTTCATTTTACCGAGACCCTTGAATCATTGTCGGCAACCATTTACCAGTGTTAAATATTATGCTGATTTGCATATGACGAATGAAAATAATGGTTGATGGGACAATGAGACAGAAGCAAACAAAATAACAAGGAGGGAAGAAAATTTGATAAGCGTATGTGAAATAACTATTAGGAAAAAGAATTTTGTTCCAGAAGTTAAATTTGGAATCCATGAAAGAATTCTGCTTATAAGGAAAAACAGGTTGGCACAAATGTAAAGTTGGATAAATTATTCCTAAAGCAAATGCCATGATTATGAACAATTATGACATATGGTAGCATAGAACTGTAAATCACTGCTGAATATGAGAACTTGTGTAAATGAAGGAGGTAAATACATCTACCATTAAACTATAGAAAATAGGTTATTTAGTTTAAGATAAAGTAATCTTAAAAGTAGAACACTTTCACCCTTCTTTGATATTATCAAAGCTAAAATAAGATAACAGAAAAGACTAAAATAAATCATAAATAGATACCAGGTTCACCGCATTCATACTTTTCATACTTGACCGAATCACTGTCGCCAATGTGAACACATTAATTGAATAGAAAGCACCCGAGAACCCAAAATATCAAAAGAATGATGCATTGGATGCAGGGGCCTCGTTGCGCTGTTGATGTTACATACTATTAATGATTTTGCAGGTAAATGCGCTGTGATATTTTAGTAATTCATTATAATTTAACATATTTTATGTATCTGCCTGTTTATATATGTCGACACTACCAAGTCGAAGCAGCGTATCTCAGTTTTTTCACGTTTTCATGAGAGCCATCTAATGTTTTTGAGCTAATGTTACTGTTAACTGCTCGTTTAATCCTAAAGGTGTTAAGAAAATAAATTTGGCAGAGAGTTTTCCAAAATTTGTAATTTTTCTTAAGTGTGTGTGTGTGTGCACGCGAGTGTGTTTGCTTGTGTGTCGAGCAAAACAAGTGCAAATATAACTGACGCGTTTGACGTTAATATATACAGATATGTTTGTTAAGCCTTTAGCTCTGCTACTACAGCATTCCATCAATTAATCGGATTATACTGATATAAACAATTCATATCTGATGCTCACTTATGTCAGGTGGTACGAAATCCCGTCAGAAGAGGAAAACTCTTTTATGCTGTGGTTTCTGTTCATATGTCACATCTTCCAATTTTTATTTTTTTTATGGAAAAAGTTTTTTTTTTTTTTTTTTTTTTTTTTTTTTTAATTTTTTTTTTTTTTAAGAAATATTCTTAATCGAGTAGGAATTCTTGACTGTTGAAACTAAATACGAAAAAATTGGTTCGTATTAATAATCTCAGTATTTTGTTTATTGATAGAGCTTTAATTGCAGTGACGGGTAAAAACATATACCGTATTGCACAAATGTTGGAATCCTATTTTATATACGAAAAATAACACTTGGACGTAGGAGTAACCTACTTCTATTATCGCATCCTCATCCCTAGCAACACAATTGTAAGAAATTAATGGAGAATATCTAATATTTTTACCATTTGGATAATATGTTTCTTCTTGCTAATGAAGCCACTCTCCGTCTGGTTTTCTCATTCTTGGGTTTTTTTCCACGATCATCATATGATACTGATAAACCATAAGTCTTTATTTATAACATATATTTTAAAGAAGTAATGTCCATACAATCATCAGTATTTATAGTTACTGCTACAAAAACTTGAATGTCCGTGTAAAATAATTAAATAAACTTTAATTTCGGAATTGTTTTAATACTTCAGAGTTTCCTGCAACAGCTTTATAAGCATATACATCTTATATTGGAACCTGCACTGCTGTTAATTATGAAAAAAAATCCTAAATTACTCGAATTCGTTATTTGTTTGATAAATAAAAAATATAGTTATTAACACCATTTGTACAATTGTATGGTACATGGTAACTTGGATAACAAAGTTTATAATTTATTAAGTGTAGCCGTTTTATAGAATGGAAATAAATTTTTCCATAAGGAATAATGTCCTTACACGCCTAGCTTCAGATTGTGGAAGTTCCGTCTGTAACTAGTAATCTATATGGGTCTGCTACAAATGTGTAATAAAATTTTATATTATACGAATATCATTTTTAATTGTAAAAAAAAAGTCTTTGAAAACAGGATTAAATGTAAGTTTATATGATATAGCAGACATTCTGATCTTATCCTTCGAGTAAAATCATGTAATAATAGATTTTGTATAAAAAATTTCCAAAATAATTGTGAATGTATTTTAGTTGCAGGTATTTATATTCATTTGCTACGTTCAATACTCCTATAAGGTCGGGTATTGTTCCATCACCATTATATAGATTTATGGGGAGAGAGAGAGAGAGAGAGAGAGAGAGAGAGAGAGACAGACAGACAGAGAGAGAGAGAGAGAGATCTAAAACATTTTAATTTTTACGACTCCTAAAAACACTAAGATAATATTCTACAATGGCCTATCACCTCATCGTCCCAGTAGGGCGGTAGTGCCATCAGTGCACCTCATTCGGTGCAATGTAGGCATTACTTAAAGTTCTTTATAGCGTCCCTTCGGCCCTTAGCTGCAATTACTTTAATTTCTTTTACTGTATCTCCGTTTATAATCTCTTTCTTCCATCTTACTGTTCATCCTCTCCTAACAATTGTTTCATAGTGCAACTGCGAGGTTTTCCTCCTGTAACACCTTGCAAACTTTTTGCTGTCAATTTCCGTTTCAGCGCTGAATGGTCTTAGTTGCCCCAGTGCTTGGCATAATGCCAAAAATCTATATAAATCATATGAAATAAAAATCACCTCATCGTGTGATCAATTATATATATGGTTATCAATTCTACTATATCCATTTATTCTTGCTTTTTTCCCCTAGGTCTAGAACCCGTCAGGTATCATAAGCTGTTTTTTTTTTTTTTTTTTACTGTGGAGGGTCTTAATAGTCACAACTCACCTCTAACAAAACTATGATCCAATCAACGATATAGACATAGGAGACAGCTCCTGGTCTTCATTTTCACCCAAAGGTTCTCATATTCAATAATTTTTGGCTTTCTGAATAAGATTTTCAATGAAAGTGGTTTAAATTTGCTGCTAAAAGTCTTAGGGTACTATCTGAAATACAAAGATCTCCTCTGTCTGTGTCCGTCTCTCTGTCTCGTTATATACATACATAAATACATATATACATACATATGTTACCGTGTCAAAAGACCCTATTTGAAAAGAGAGAATTCCTAATTGGTAACGTGACCTACCTTCAATGTTCTCATTGCGTTCTGTCTCTGCATAGCTGAAATTATTCATTGAATCTAGGTTCTAATTCAGATTCTTGAGATACAAAAATAGTCTTTATTTCCACAAAATAGCTAACATGAAAATTAAATAAGCTGAATTAAAAATCACAAATCCATGAAACACCATTACTGTTCAGCATAATCATATTGAATAGATCTATCACCACTATTATAACTGTCAAATAAACCCATCGGTCTTCCTCAAATAAATGCCCATAGAGAATTCATTTTCGGTAGTGGCAAACCGAATATCTGTAAAAGAAACAACAATTGTTAAATACCCAGTAAATAAAGAGAATAGATAAATGTTCCATAAATCTACTGTTTTCCTGGACTGCAAGTACTCAAACACTGTTCCAAGTTTTCAACGTCTTTTTCTCTTCCACTGTCCCTTAATTGATGGACCTCTGGTGCCCTCACATAGCTTGTGATTACCACTAAAAGTTCTAGTGTAATGATCTCATAAACTACTATTTAGGGGTTTATATTCCATGCATATGTCTGTACGAACTCACATACTTTAATGAGTGCAATAATAACTCATGCACGCTATTTTACTCTGATGTATGTGCGTTTTCCATTGCATATGTACACGTCCTATTTAGCGCATTGACATCACAATGATGTGATTCTAAACTAACTAGGTCATTTGCATGCTCACGATCTCACCAATGAGGCCAGTAGTATTATGATGCATAAGCTTGTCTCGTCTGTTCCCATGTTTGTAAGGTTTACGAAATAATTGTTCACGTCACTCGTTATCGACCTAATTTTAATTGTTGATATATATCCAGTGTCCATTACACGGTTCGGCCACCACCTGTATACCTCCGGGCACATACTTGACTCCCCTACTAGAAATAGTTTATATTGACTTTTATCTTAACCTGCCCCATCAGGGCCACTTCTGCAGCTGGGGTCCGGCCCCGTCGGCTGCATCCGAATGTGATGGCCCCTGCAACGGACTTTGTGATTATCATTATCGTCACCATAATGGCGACCACTGGAACTGTGTAGCGTTCTGCGAAGAAAAAAAATAGTACTCTCCATTATCCTCTATTTGTGGAACTGTAATTGTTTCAAATGTAGGCGGAGCTTTTACCGCCTTGTGGTACCCCTGTAGGTGTAATCCTAAATACCCTTGTTGATAAACTGTAGATCCGTCGTCTTCCAATGGAGGAACCATAACTGCCTCCTGTGTAGGTGAACTTGAACTACTCCGCGACTCCTATGCAAGTGCTTCCTCCACCCACCACGTAGAAGCATCGTAGATCCCTGGTTTGCCCCAGAAATTATCCTGAGATGGCTCCACTCGAGCCATCAAAGATTTTTGGTCTTTTTAGTAGTAGCGATCTGTGACCTTGTCGTGAAGATCAAACATCTGGCGCAGAAGATCCTAAGTTGCTTTCGTTTATCACCACTCGGTATAAGCTAGGGAATTCTCTAGTCATCGTATGTCCGTGTTTCGCCGTTGATAAATTCTAACAGACACCTTGACAAGTTTATGTTTTACTAGAAAAAAATTCCTACCTTAACACACGAATCTGTCATGAACTAATCTGCCAAACCTCAAAGTCAATTTCTAAAGACTGAAATTCCTCACTAAATCAACATGGTCTTTATCCATTGACCCCGTTTTAAAATTACAAGGATAACTTATCATTAACTGACCATTTACAATTAATCCCTTATCTGACAAGTACGGCAACAAAACCCGGTAATATTTGTGCAACTAATCTCCAGTAAAATATAGTGATCAACTTTTATTTCTATTTTATCTATCTCAAGATAGATTCTATCCCCTCTCTACAATAACATGATATCCAGAAGAAAACTTTCATATAAAAAAAAAAAAACATTCACACCACTGAATCGCAGTTATAGATTTCCCTCAATAAAAATAGTAATTAAAACTCTTTCTTCACATTACCAAATGTAGTTTGCATCACACGAATTTCTGCCACAACAAAGCCGAAGCCTTTCACGAATGATCCTTTAAAATTTGTTACGTCATCATCTAGAAATATCAACAACGATCTTATCCGAGAGATGACAACTTTGTCAATACCAAACAAACTGTTCATTCCAAACATCCACAAACAGCGACAATCTCCTGTCTAGTTACCCTCATAAACACCGAAGTCACCATTAAACTCAAATTAACCCTAAATCCTCGTTAATCCTCAATGGGGATTCCTCCTCAAATCTTCACTGATACCACAGAACCACATTAATCCTCAAAAATCCTCAAGAAATCATCGCTAATACCACATAACTTCATTAATCCTAAAAAAAAAAAAAAACATCTATATTTGCAATTTTATCTACCGAGTTTTTTTTCGTTCAGGTAACTCATTCCTGCAATAGAAGCAATGTTTTCCCTGATACATGTTATGAACTCTAATTCCCCAAATTACACCCAAGTATGTGTATCTATGTTAATATACACAACTGTGTGTATGAATTATCTTACATGTGAAGAGTTACATGTTGTTTTTTTCTAATGTTGAATATCTTTTATATTAAACTCTAAATAAAAGCAAACGTAAAATTGAATAGTTAGGTAATTAAATTACTAAACTTGCATGCAAAGTAAAGTGAATAATGAGACATTTTGTTTAACAAGTAAATTAAAAAAAAAAAAAGAGAGAAAAATTATGACAAGAATAAATTCTCAGACACACAAAAGCACCTTCCAAAAAGAAATCTCGCAGCAGAGGAGAGGATGAATTTCTAGAAAATGCTTAGGAAAAGATTTCATTGAGTTAAAAACAGAGCAAGCACAACATATTCCATTTATGTTTTCTTTTTGCAAATCGTGCTTTTATTGAAACCTTCAAAGTTCTCTCTTTTCAGAAGTGGCTTGTATTCTTTGTTCTTGAGCTCTTCCTTTCGTTCTTACTTTTTTCGTTATTCTGAACACCTGCGTTGCATAACTTACATTTTTTTTAACCCGGCGTTTTTGCTACAAAATCTCATGAGTGTTTGCATGTACCTCTCCCTTTTTAAAAGTGATTTTCACAAAATAACCCAATAACATAACATTGAAAATCAAGTTAATTTTCTCAGTTGGTAACGAATAGTTGTTGGTACTTATTCCATGAATGATTGTAGTATGTTATACACTTTCTGTGGAATAAGATAAGTACACAGATGGTAATCCTAGTGTATAGCCTTTATAGCCATAATTATCATGAATACATGAGCACTGAAACTCACGCATACAAGTACTGAAATATATATATATATATACATATATATATATATATATATATATATATATATATATATATATATATATATATATATATATATATATATATATATATTTCAGTACTGTATGCGTGAGTTTCAGTGCTCATGCATTCATGATAATTATGGCTATAAAGGTATATATATATATATATATATATATATATATATATATATATATATATATATATATATATATATATATATATATTATATATATGCATATATAAATAAAGGTTTTTTTTTTGCCACGAAGGAAAAAATGAAAAATCGAGTTAGCCGAGTACTTTCGTTTTTTCATTTTTTCCTTCGTGGCAAAAAAACTTTATTTATACATAGCATCACGTTTTATATACTTCGTGATCAAGTTATTCATATATATTATATATATATATATATTAGATATATATATATATATATATATATATATATATATATATATTGTTATGCTTCATGCTAGTAAAAATAATCCATTCATTTAATCGATTCTTTCCCAAAGAGGGCTAAATACTCTGGTTTTGCATAGTGGCACTATTTGATTTGTGAACTAACGTCAACCTCAGCGCCAAGGAGCTAATGCTTGTAGGAATGGAATATAGCGGTTAGGCCAAAGGCCAAGCACTGGGACCTTTGAGGGCATTGAAAGCTGGAAAGGAAATTAAGAGTAGCTAGGTTTGAGGTTGGAGAGCAAGATGGAAGAAATATAATATGAATGGAGGTGCAATAAAAGGGTTGAAAGATGTTGCAGCTTGAGGCCGAAGGGACGCTGCAAAGGACCTTTAGTAATGCCTATAGTGCATCGCATAAGGTGCGCTGACGTCACTTATATTTTAGCTACTGTGGATATATCTACTGATTCATATAATAATAACTTAATATTGTGACATTGCATTTTCCTTAACTCCATAAATTTTGTGACATTTCCCCCTGTTGTCTATTGTTACCTGCCTGCGTCGTACCAATTTTGCCAGATGTTTGTTTATTTGCAAATGAAATTGCAGACTTTGCCCAGCCACGCACTTAACAACTGATACTCAGTTGTAAGCTAAAACAACATTTTCTTACTTTCTTATATATATATATATATATATATATATATATATATATATATATATATATATATATATATATATATATATATATATATTATTTGATGCTTCATGCTAGTAAAATAATCCATTCATTTAATCGATTCTTTCCCAAAGAGGGTGCTAAATACTCTTGGTTTTGCATAGTGGCACTATTTGATTTGTGAACTAACGTCAACCTCAGCGCCAAGGAGCTAAATGCTTGTTAGGAATGGAATATAGGGACGGTTTTAGCCGCAAAGGCCAAGCACTGGGACCTTTGAGGGCATTGAAAGCTGGAAAGGAAATTAAGAGTAGCTAGGTTTGAGGTTGGAGAGCAAGATGGAAGAAATATAATATGAATGGAGGTGCAATAAAAGGGTTGAAAGATGTTGCAGCTTGAGGCCGAAGGGACGCTGCAAAGGACCTTTAGTAATGCCTATAGTGCATCGCATAAGGAGCGCTGACGTCACTTATATTTTAGCTACTGTGGATATATCTACTGATTCATATAATAATAACTTAATTGTGACATAGCATTTCTCTTAACTCCATCAATTTTGTTACATTTCCCCCTGTTTTCTATTGTTACCTGCCTGCGTCGTACCCAATTTTGTCAGATGTTTGTTTATTTGCAAATGAAATTGCAGAATTTGCCCAGCCACGCGCTTAACAACTGATACTCAGTTGTAAGCTAAAACAACATTTTCTTACTTTCTTATAATAGACGGGCTATTTAACGCATTGAGTGAAAATCGTCAGAGGTGAACTGGACTTTTAAATTTTGGATTTCAGCCAACTTTAACCGATTTTCATCAGGAGCAGCTCAGTTATGCTCAGTTATACGTGTGGAACTGGCCCACTGAAGTGTATATGCTAAACTAATTTTATGGCTGGGGTTCCGAAACGGAATCTAGTATTACTCTATTTCTTTACGTTCGCTCTCCTGTTTCCTTTAACATTTTATTGACATTATAAATCTTATAGTATTGAGGTTTAATCTCTAGTTTTGATTTTAAAATACAAAGATAGCTCTTTTTGAAAGACTGAAATATATGATTGAACATTTTTCTTCTAGTTTTTAGCATTTCATAAGAATGAAAATTTTTCTTTCGAAAGTTCCTTTGCTCTCTGATTTCAGAAATTATCGATGCTTATACCTTTATGCTAAATGCACTTGTGAACTGGAATGACCACTTTTAAAGGAAATTTTATAAATGATATTTTACCTTTCGTTCCACATACAGTTCGCTGGTAACAGGCCTCAAAAGAGAATGATTGATTTTTTTCCAGAGCAATTTATCTCTCACAGTGCTGGAAAGGAAAAAAATAAAAACGCTATTTATCATTTAAACGCTACAAACGACAGATAACTTTTCCATACATAATTGTGCATGTTATTCAATTTCCAATTCATATAAATAAAAAAATCATCTTCTATCTGATGTCATGAAAACTACATTGAAACTGTTTGCTTAAATCTCGTATCATGAGTGAGCCTATTCTGGATTTCATGATGTACTAAAGTTCATGGTATTTTAACGGACCAAGGCGTTTTTATATAAACATGCTACACACACACACACACACACACACACACACACACAGGCCAAATCTACATAGGTAGGTGCTAAAAGTGACATCTGAACTAGGCAAATGTTCTAAAGGGAAAAACGAGTAAAATACAATCATTAGCGTAATGTTATCTCGTGACTGATCTGAAGACCCAAATGTTTTGTGGAATAATGATTTTCACCTAAAATTCTTGTTGTTATGTTATGAAATTGAAGTATGCTTCACCCTGCCAGTTAGCCGCGGTATGCACCGAAACGTAGATACAGTTTCAGACCTAAAGGAAATGATAGACTCGTACCGCCAGAAAGATTTATTCAAGTTTAAACTTACACTTTCCTTAGGGTTCTTTGAGTATGGAGGTCCTTTCAACAATACTATTAGAATGGTAAAAATAATCATTTTATGAGTTTTGTTTTTAATCATCCCTTCTTCTCAAAATGCCATCGTCCATTTAAGTACATTTAAGAGAGTTAAACATAGTCTAATTAGAAAAATATAAATTTTCATTAATAAATCGTTGTAAAGTTATATTCAATTCGATGATATGATAATAGATATGTGGTATGAGGTTATTGTTGATACGATATGCAACTACGTATTTAAAAATGTTCAGTGTATGCTACCTACACTTTTTCTGTGACTTTTCCTCTATGTATATAAAACGCTTTTCTTATATTTCTTAACATACATAAATTACTATACAGGATAATATTGAATTTGAAAGATTACTAGTTACTCTTTTTTAATTATGTGTTGTGCTTGTATTTGTGAGTATGTTTATCTTTCTTAACTGTATTGGAGTTCATAACAATTCATAGAAACCTTAAGCTCATATAATCCACTGGCAACAAATATTGTTAATCTTTGTAGTTTCTGTTCAAGGACAAACTTCGAAACAAACTGAAATAGAAAAAGCGACAGGCAGGATAGAAAATACGAACGTGGATTTTGTAACTAATTATTTTTAAAAATGTCATGAGTTTTCCAAAGGATACATAATCTTTCTGATCACGTTAATTAATTCAGGTTTTATAATAGGTTCCACATCCAAAAACACAGGCAACCAACTGATAGGGATATTTCTATATATTTGCGCAGACCCACAAAGACAGAAACACACGAGCAGCCAGATTTAAAACTGAGTAAATGGATAAGTGGAGGCTGTTTGAGACTGAGCGAGGAAATTCGCAGCGACTCCAACACAAACTCGGGCTTTCCATTCCAAAGATATCTGACTTCACGCTTCCATCGTCATGATTTGGTTTCGGGATTTTAAAGACTTGAAGAGAGGCACAGGCTACGTTCCAAGGGCAGATGGAGGACGGTTGGAAATGATGGCGCCGTAACTTCAAACAAGTGCAAAAAAAGATGTTTTCCAGACCATTGTCATAAATAAAGTTATTCGAAAAGTTAAATTGAATTAAAATTTATTATAGTGACTGGGGACTTTCAAATAGGTATAGAAAATACTTTTTCCAGACCATTCTCATATATAGGAAGTGGCTCCAAAAGTTAAAATAAATTCATTATGATGTGACATTATGGAGAATTACGGAGATCATTAATTCTTTTTCTGAAACGAGGAATAGCTGGGTTTCCTAAAATTCATTACATTTCCCTTCATAATGGTGATTAAGTTAGCAAAATTACAAAGTATGAGATCAAATTTTAGGAACATAGTACACTAGTTGAATGGAATTAGGGTAAAATAGTTGAGAATTACGGAAATTACTTCCTGATATGAGGGTATGGCTGAGATTTCGAAAATTCATTATATTTCTCTTCATCAAGGTTAGGAAGATAAGAAAATTCAAAAGATCAAATGAAATTGTCGGAAAATAGGGAGCTGGTTAAGTTGAAAGGATTCTTTTAGGTATAAGCATTGCTAAACATTTCAAAAATGGAACAGCATAATTTTGCGAGATAACTTAAATCAAAAGTAAAATAAAGGATCAACATAAATTACAGTAAAAATTACACCCAATAGCAAGGAAGGAAATAGAAAATAATGAAGTCATTAAGGAATAAAACTAAAAAGAATGATAAAGTAAAATCATTGTAGCCAATAAAACAATGAAGAACAGCATGAAATCTATATTTCTGCCAAGATGCCGAAAATTTACTAGACTACCAAAATGAAAGACGGTGACTAGATTCAAAACCATGCTACATACCTTTCGTTCCCAAAGTGGGTGGTACCGCTACCCCGGGACTGTGGATTGAAATCGGGGGAGCGATGAGGGTGGCAGTAGGAGCATGTAATTTTAGGCAATAAATAACTTTTTTTTTTCAAAATATGAATAACAAAATATATATACTGGTGAAAACAAAAGAAAATGGTTTACTAAACTAAGTATTATTTGAGAATTACAGCTTTGTGTTTAAAATGCTTGTTTTCAATTTGAAGCAAAAAAAAAAAATGCTTGCATGTGTATATCTGGGTAAGGGGTCGCTAGGAATCCCTCTGGAAGCCGGGGGGGCGTCAACCTGAAGAAGTTTGGGAAACTATGCTATATACTGTACAGTATAATGGAACTAACAAGATTGTTGAGGATAATAGCCACTGCTTACGAAGAGACTCCAACAACAGAGGGTATCATCTTTGTGTTGAAAATCACCGTCTTACATGTTTGTGAGTGTGTGTGTGTGTGTGTGTGTATGTGTGTGTACGTGCGCACACACGTGTATGTATATGGATTTTTCTTAATTATTTCCGCTGCCTGTACTGTGCACCTCTGTACATTTGTTAACCCTTTTTCCAATGGTTTCTTGCTCTAGTAAGAAATCCTTTCACTATCAATGCACATTTTCTGATGCAATCTTTATTTATTAAGATAGTATATGTTCTTATTGTTTTCCTAAAATAGATTATAATTAAAGGGCCATCATTATAACTTATTAATTTTTAGAAAAAGCTAGGTGAAAGTCAGATAGTCAGGTTTTTAGTTTTTATGCAGTATTTCGTGAAACAAAGCTAGTACTTACATTTGAAAGCACTTGTAAATAATCTTGGATGATTTCAAAGGTACTTGAATATTAAGTAAAAACAATACTCTCATCTCTAAATGTCATCAGGAAAATTTCATGAAAATTATAAATGAAATAAAAACACGAATTTTATTTCATTACTCTCTATCAGTAATTTTACGGTTCATGGAACGGCGGAACGGCATTTGATTTTATTCTTGTTAATAATAAAAAGAAGGACCTTGCTTGTTCAGTGGTCGAATTGCTATATAATTACATTCATTTTAGTCAGTGACCTGAAAACAATCCATTGAATCAACAATAGAATAAGGAGACACTTTAATTACACGTTACCAACCATCTAGAAGTAATTCGTTTTGATCAAAGTAAATAGGAAAACACATTGAATTAGAAATTGTGTAATGTGGTTTCATGATATGCTATTGTTTTTACTCTTCTAATTAATTTCCATGCATTTTTAGGAGTTAAAAGTATCGGGATTTTTCCGTTTCCAAATGAAAATTATTCATTTGGAAACAGAAAAATTCCTGCATACTTTCAATATATTTTAAGGAAAATAATATCAATGGAATTTATGGAAATACCTTGTGTACGAGGAAGTAGGTAACACAAATTTTAGGAATATATGTAAAACGAATTTTGGAGATATATGCAAAACGAATGTCCAAATGCAAATCCCCTGTTGTACGGTGAACAAGTATTCAGTTATTCCTCTCTCAATTCAAGGCTTTTCCTAATATAATTATCACAAGTGTTTGGAATTCAAGAAGTACATAATATGCAAATAGGGCTACCACTTAGAAGGAAGCAAAACAAGGTAAGCTGAGAACCAGGAATTCATATCGTCAGATGGTTACCTTCTTTCATTTCCGTCTGTAAAAAACAAAATTTAAAAATTACATGTGCGAATTTTGAGTATGAAGAAGCATTTAAATTTGTTGAAACTTTTGAGATACGGCAGTTAGTAAAATTCAAGTTAATATGGTAAATGCACCCAATGCAGATAATCTGATAAACAAACTAAATACCCGATTGTTTAGAAAGCGGCTCTTTATGTTTACACTGATATAGATATTTGGGTTTCAATAACGCTTTCATAGATGCACCAAGCATCTTTTTTTTTTTTTTTTTTTTTTTTTTGTATCTAAGGAAATAGCGACATATGAAATAATCTAGAGCTTTCCTAAAATAGTAGAAAGAGATTATTCAGAATTTTTGCAATAATTGTAAAAAATAGATTATGATATTAAAACTCCGAAAATTCGCTTTTTCACAAGTTATTACTTCCTGTGACCAGTTTCTTCACTACTACATAGCTGTAGAATGTTGGTTGTGTTATCATTTCTCGATTTCACATACGGTAAAACAGCCACACGCACACACACGCACACGCATACGCACACACACACACACACGCACACAAATACAAGTCTTTTATCATATTGGAAAGAGGATAAAAACACCGATGAATTTACTTGAGAAAAACGTCACCGCTCCTCTTGTAAGTTACGATAGTTCGGCTTGTAGTTTCTTGGATGGTCCTCTCGACCTTACATCAAAGGGACATTCATATGATCCTCGTGCCATTCCTTAACTTTCTACTTAATAGCACCAATAGAATTTGTATAGTGTTTTGTTGTTCTGGTTGTTGTAGTAAAAGTTCATAGGCTCAGAAGAAGAAAAGTTTGTTAGCAAACTTTCTATAAATTAAAAGTTATCACAAAAAGCAAACACTGTGTTATTCATTTGTACTAAGAAATTTTACTTTTTATTTTACTATGGTATAATGGTGTTACGAACCCCAAGAGGTCCGCTCCAAGTCCGATATTAAAATAAACAAAAGAATTCAACACCAACAGTTGAAACTGGGGATACGAATATAGAAAGAAACACTAACAAAACAAAAGTTTATTTACAAGCTTACTAACTAAGATAAATGGAGAATGGTTTCTCCTATTTACATAATAAAAGTAAAATCTTACACTGCATGAACTGGGGCAATGAACAGTAAGGCAATGAAAATACTTGCTGGCACGTTTTGTAGCTGTCGGAAATCAATGCTCGAAGCGATGGCTTCACAAAAGGAGAACTGTAACTTCAGACGTCTTCTTGACTCCATATTGCAGAAAACAATGTTTACTCCTGATACTCGAAGGGCAGGAACTCTTCGAAACCTCTTGTAGAACGTTTCTTCTCTCAAGGCTTGCTCAACGTCGAAATACCTTGGTCGTTCTCTCTAACTGGACGACTTTACTTGAATCTGACCAAGCTCTTGTGCGCCGACTTCCTCTCTTATCCTTCGTCTGTTCCTTCTTCTCTTATCTCTCTCGGATGATCTCTGCTGATCTCTGCTCTCTGCTGGTCTCTAACTGATGATCTCTTTGATCCCTCAGGGCATATATATATATATATATATATATAAATATATAATATATATATATATATATATATATATATATATATATATATAATATATATATATATATATATATATATAATATATATATATATATAGTATATATATATATATATATATATATATATATATAATTATATATATATATATATTAATATATATATATATATTATATATATATATATATATATATACGGCGAACTGGAGCGGGGCTGAAGGGGGCGGAGCATAACAGCGAACGTCACAGGAACTTTTAGACGAAATTGTGCATCATAATACACTGCGTTCCTCACGACATGTCAGTGCCTGTTGAGTTTCCTATCACCTGACGATTCTAGAACAATCATGAGCACATGCGCCTCCAACCACGTGAGTGCAAATGCCTCTTTGCTGGCAAGACCTACATTGAACGAGAATGCATTTTCTCATTTCCTTAAATATGTAATTCCCCTTTGCTATAAGAGCGATTAACCATGACACGTTCCCCCAAAAAAAAGCCAAAAAGAAAAAAAAATGAAGTCAATGACTTTTGATTTTTTTTTTTCTAAAGAGAAACAAGAATTAAACAGCAGGGGAACAATTCTGCATAAAGCTTTAATCCAGTTAACGCGCACACTTCACTCACATACCCACTCGTGCCAAAACAGAAAATGGTCATCAGGCTACTCATTCTGAAAAAAACTCTAGAGAGGCTATTAGCTTTAACATTATCCTTTCCTCTTAATTTTTCCTTTTCTGAACTCTGATAAAATATTTCAAAATTCTTAAGTAATTCTGAGTTTTTCTCAAAACTAACTCCTCTCTGTGACACCGTTATTACGGGCACGGGCGGTGGCCATGGGTATGGGGCGTATATTAATTCTGAGCATGTTTTACATTCATCCACTTAGTTCTACTCTTACTCATATCGATTAAATATGAGATTTCTCTCTCTCTAACATGAATTCCTGTCCTCGGAATTATAGATAAAGAGGGACCTTCTTTCTGGACTAGTACTAAAACTTTATCTCTCACACAGAGCCTTCTCTCTTTTGCTCTAAGATCATGTTTCCGTTTAGTCTTCCCTTGACTTTCACTTTCGTTCTCTTTTGCTAGTTGCCAAGCACTTTCGTTCTCCTCCACTAGTTGCCAAGCATCTCCTAAATTATTTTTATATTACTCTAGATTGGTTATGTAGTCTTCTCTACCTTCTTTAACAGCATTTCAAAAGGACCTTTAGCGGTGTGACTGAAAACAAGCTCAAAAGGACTAAACCCTGTAGCGCCGTTCGGTGCCAACCTTAAAGCTAACACAACAAATGGTAACTCTTCTTCCCAGTCACCTTCAAAGTTACTACACAGTTTTTGCAGACAACTCTTTAACGTTTGATGAAACCGCTTCCACAATGCCTGTGAGTCAGGGTGATAAGGTGTGGAAGTTACGAGTTTAATGCCTAACTCTCATTCTATCCTTGAAATATTTGGATACAAAATTACTACCATTATCACTCACGAAGCCTGCTAGGAACTACTAATTGTTCAGTGATTTCCTCTTAACTACCTGACTTAGGTCGAACATAACGACACAAAACTTCGTCCTTTAAACAAAAAAGTTTCCTTACACACATTATCAAGATCATCCTCCAGTTCACATTAAAAAATTTGGGTTAGTGTCTCATCCTCTCTCTAAAACTTGACTAGGTCATCCTTATTCAAAAGGTTAGTGCCTAATTCATCACCGTAACTAGTACTTGATTCCACTACATCGACTACGTTACTCTCGACAGCTATACCTTCCATTTGGCTATCACTGTCACCAACAGAGTCAGGTCTCTCAGCCACACTCATGCCAAGATCAACCTCGTCACCTCTATCACACTCGTTCGAATCCACGAACTCACTCTCATTCGAATTCACGAACAAATTATGACTGTAGTCTATGTCTGTATATAAACCTGACCTAGTTTCTACCATTTCAGAAACTGGAATCTCACTCACAAAAACAGGATTCACATTCTTAGATAAAGCTAAGTCATTACCGACAATAATGTCAATGCCATCAACAGGCATACTTTCAATAACTGCAAGTTTCACTTCTCCTGACACTACCTGACTTTCTAAGTTCAACTTCAACAAAGGGTGGGTTAAAGAACACAAGTGTTAGGAAAAATCCACCTAACATGACCTTTTATTCTAGATGATTTCTGCCCTGCTTGCCACACTCTCTCTCCTAATCAGTGAGACAGCAGCTCCTGTGACTCGAAGCAAGACTACTTCGCTCGAATCTACTCCTCAAGAGAGGAAACTACGCCTTCTGACAGAAATTCAAAAAAACCAAAAAATTTTCCTATTTGTTTCTCTCATCACATCATTCCTATCGACAAAAGGTTAATTAGAGACACTGGTTTCTTAAGGTTCTTCCTTTCTACTACACAATTTCTCGCTAAATACCCTTTCCCATTACATCGGATACAAGTTAATTCTGAGCCACTAGATGCCACTTTACTCTTACAAACAAACCTTAGACATATGACCTGGTTTTCCAAACCACTGTATAAACCAGGAATAGAAGTCCACTTTTACTTTAATACTCCGCCATTGCCCTATTACTAGAACTGAAAACCCTTTTACTGCTTTGTACTCTACCATACGAAGGATCATTTTGTTTGGGGAGTTTCTTTACTAACACTCGTATTATGAGTTTAAACTATATTCGTCTGCTAAGCCTAGTTGCTCCTGCAAAACGAGATACTTCTCGCCTATATTCCAATATAAATGTTTAATTCTCAGAGGATACGTTATCTTTGAAGTTTTTTCTGGCATACTAAGTTCTTTCAAACCATCAAAATCCTCAACTTTAGTGGAAGTTGTTTTTTAACCAATCAAAAAACTGCCTTCTAACTTCTTACCGTATTCTACATACGTAATATTCTTGTCCTTTCCCAAACTCCTAAATTTTTTATGGTACGCTTCCGGTACTAACCTGTATGCGCTAAGAACAGTTTCTTTCACAATATCATAATCATCACATTCCTCCTTAGACATACAACTATACACAGTATGCGCCCTACCACTCAAAACTGACTGTAAATATAGAGTCCAAATTTCTTTAGGAGAACCTACTCTTTCCATTAACTTCTAAAAACACATGAAATATTTCGTTACATTTCCTCATCAAACTTCGGTACTAATTTCAGCACTGCACTCATACCTACGTAAGCTATCAACTCCACTTTTGTTCTCACCTGTCTGACTGTTACGAGTACTCTGCCTTAACCTAGCGATTTCCAACTCATGCATACGTTCTTTCTCTCTTTCTTTCTGCTGCATTACCAACATTTCTCTCTCTTGCTGCATTTTCCTCACTTCTCTCTCTTGCTGCATTTTCATTGCTTCTCTCTCTTTCTCGTGCTGCATTTTCATTGCTTCTCTCTCAGCTGCTCTTTCCTCTCTATCAGACACTCTTTCATCTCTCTCATACTTTTCTCTTTCTTTCTTTTCAACATACTCATGGAGATCATTCCCCTCTAGACCTAGAAGCTTACCAGACTCAATAAACTCTTTCACCATCTCACTCATTCTGGTTCTTTCCATATTCTCCCTGTTTCATGCTGTTATGGTGCTGAATATCCTGGCAAGGTCGCCACTATGTTACGAACCCCGAGAGGTTAGCTCCAGGTCCAATATTAAAATAAACAAAAAAATTCAACACCAACAGTTGAAAATGGGGATACAAATATTGAAAGAAACACTAACAAAACAAAAGTTTATTTAAAAGCTTACTAACAAAGATAAATGCAGAATGGTTTCTCCTTTTTACATAACAAAAGTAAAATCTTACACTGCATAGACTGGGGAATCAGTGAGGTAATGAAAATA
>NC_061107.1:38316471-38327825 GCF_015104395.2 Macrobrachium nipponense | reverse complement strand
TGTTGTCAGTGGCAGACATCGCAAATAACGAGGGCGCCATTATCAGCACTGCCCCTCGGGTCACCATTCTTCCAAGGGACAATCACCATTCGTCTTCGATCCTCAGGTTGGTCTGGTTTCTTTACTCTTCTGTTTTTGCTTTCTGACGTTTAATTTCTTCTTATCTGAAGAAGCAAAGTAGTTTTTCTATTACAGAATCGGCGTGGGTGTGATTTGTTTCATGAACCTTTATTTTGTTTACAGAATTCAAGGAATAGTGCAATGGGGAACCAGAAATTCTTCGTTCAAGAAGTCCTATCATTTATATTAGTTTCAAATATTTTCAAACGTTCTTGCATTTACCCTTAAACCAACCGTATTCAATCAAGTAAATTCAATGAGTGATCCATATGCAAAATAAATTGCTCTTTTATGATTCACTTAATGATTAAAATTTTTGGTTGCAAATATACTTTCGTTATTTCGATGTCAAGATTCGTTTTTACTTACGTTCTATTTGAGCATTAGGCAAGTCCTAGAACTTTCCAAAGCTATTGATGTTATTACATCCATCAATGCATGAATTCCTACCGACTTTGTATTAATATCCTGTATTATTATTCATATTTCCAATGTCTGGTTGTAACTCCTGTTAATTGCTTTTTTTACATGCCATGTTCAATTTCATAGAAGTTTGCACCAATTAGTTGACAGAATTGTTATCAGTACACAATGATAATATGCTCCTCGTCTTGAAAGAAATGTTGACTGAGAATTATTCAGTCCTTCCAGGCAATGCAAAGGATGGTTTCATATTAAAGCAAGTCTATTTTAAATGAACTTTGGGCTGGAGGTCCAAATCACTGAGATTTAAAGTGATGGAAGAGAATAGCAGAGCTTTTAGAAAAGATGTGTTGTGGTACCCATGACAAATCCTCCATTCAGAGAAAAAGAGAACTAAATATTTTTCTTCTTATCTCAAACAGGAATATTCAAATGAATAATCCATCTTTAATCCAGAAATAAACCAAATGGAACGAATACGAAGAGGATGTTTCTCAATAAACAAATCCTTCCAAGAATCAACCTGAATGCATCGTTGGAAATGGCGTGCATGTCTTAAAGCCGCCCGTCCTTTGATATGAAGGACGACCTAACAAGAGAGCAATCCGGAAGTTCAATCAGACTTGTCGAGACAAAGAAAAAGATTCAATCCTTTTGAAACAAAAAAATTAGAGAGGATGAAATTACATATAGAACTTCACACACACACGTCTTAGCAATTGATTAACGAGATTTCATAAGGCAAAAAGGATTAGTAAGATAGTGATACTAAATTGATTCTGAAAATGGATACTTAAATACTGACTCTTAAAATAAAACCTTTTAACTTGAAGAAAAAACAGTGAAGCATCGTAAAGAAAATATGGTTGAGAGACATATATGATTAAACAAAGAAGACTATAACGAAAAATAATTAAAGTAGAGACTTGAAGACCGATTCTAAGATCAGAGGCTTTATTAACCAGAAGTTTAGAACAATGACGGAAATGTTTTACCTTTAATCCTAGTATACATAAGAAAACGTAATACTCATGGCAAATAACGCGTATGGTTAAATGTAGTCTTTGTTTAAAAACTTAAAATTGGGTAAACGAGCCATTGATCCATCTGAATTTTTTGTCTAATATTCTTAGCATTAATTGTCAATAAAATCTCTATCTTTCCTCAAGTGAAAGCCAGACAAGGAATGCTATTCCCGTGTAGTGATTTATATTATGTCAATTAGTGACGCCAGATTAGCTCATGTATAAAACTCATTTCACATTCCATCCCCCATAAATATCCATATCAGAATGAATCGTGTTGTGCAAAATTCCGGTTTCTAACGAAATTGCTTGTGTCATACCTCTCCAGAATTCGGAGGAAAGCATGTCGGTTTTTTTTATTTATTTATTCATTTTTTTGTATTAAACATAGTTCTTTTGACAGTATGTTATTTTCCATTTGACTACACGTTTGTCAACTCATTCTTCCGGTTTACTATCAAAGAAGATTTAATTCTTGATGTCAATCTGATATCACTAAATTCAAAAGGTTATCAGAATGTACCTGAAATTTATTTGAATCTACTACAGTAAAGACATTCTCTCTTTTTGCTGAAAACTTCTAATCAAGTAATAATAATCGTTCATTCATAGAAAATTCAGAAAGAATACTAAGATGAAAACCGGATTTTCTCTTAGCATACTTTTATCAAAAGAGAAAATGACACTGCCTTTCTTCATAGTATTTACTTAGAACAGTTTGTGAATGAAAGATTGTTTTTACTTAATTAGAATGGTGTTATTTTAGTTAACAAAAACTTGACAACCTTTTGAATCTAATGACATCACAATGATATTAGTAATTAAGTCTGCTGTAGTTAATAACAACCGGAAGAAGGAGTTAAAGCTAAACACGCAGTTATATTAAAATTACATTCTCACCAAAGACCACTTTCAAGCAAAGAAATACCCGACACGGTTTCCTCTGAACTCTTATAAAATTTTACGGCTTTGGAAATTCCCGGAATTTTGAACTACATGGTATAATCGCCAATACAAATATTTGAGAGAGAGAGAGAGAGAGAGAGAGAGAGAGAGAGAGAGAGAGAGAGAGAGAGAGAGAGAGCCAGCCTAAAGGGCAAACAACTTCACTTTCGTCTTGCATTTCTCCTTTTCTCCGCCCGCCTCAGCCGCTTTGCAACCCGCTGGAAGGCTGGACAAACACATTCAATCTTTTCACAAGAAATGGAGAAAATCTAATCTTTCTATTTAAATGGTATTCTTAGGACACTCCCCCTCTATCCATATCCTTTTGTTTAGCACTATACAAACTAAAAAACAGTAGACTTGAATACTGAAGAAGATAGAAGCACAGTCATTCAGTTGATAACAGAGTTATTTCGCTCTCAGAGAAAACAAATGAGTTGTCTATAATTTTAGCAGATATGAGAATTTTGCAGCTACCTCTAAAATCAACTTTCGATCTTATAATTCCAAAGAAGTTAGTCACTGACAAACGGAAATGCAGATACGACATCCGGTCTTCTTTGTTAAGCATGAATAGCTGTGGCTAACATTTCGGCGCCTCCATTCTGGGTTCAAACTATTTCTCAGGCATAAGAGACGACGTGGAAATTGCGGCGACAATAATAGTGCAAGATATTAGCGAAGTTGCTCCCTCCCGTGTATCCTAACTCTAACGATATGGACAACCACAGGAGAACAGCGCTCCTGGCAACTGACCACAAACAGTCGTACCAGTAAATATTGTTATGAAATAGTCTTCTGAATACGAACACTTTCAGGGGCGAAGAATCCAACCTGTAGCAGTGTTTTTAGGTAGTAACAAGTGAATTAAGGTAAACTGGCTATACGAATACTCGCTATTTTTTCAAGAATATGCAAATCATAAACTTCTACCATCGTAAAAGAATGGGCACATGCCTCTTGTCTGTACTGGACATAGTCTTCTCCAATTTTCTAGGAATTTAGGTAGGTTCTTTCCCTGTTGTACACCTCTGTCAGACAAAATGGGTGATACATATGGTCCTGGGAAACAATATCTCAAGCAATAAGCTTAGCCTGAAGTTTCTCATGAAGTAAGTTCATGGTACATTGTTGCAGCTTTTCGTGTCAAGCCAATGTCATGGCTAATCATAAATCTTTGATTGGTGCTGGTTTGTCACAAAGCAGATTCTTTCTCTCTCAGTTTTAGTTTCTTCAGCATCTTCTTCACCTGCCTTCCGAAAACTACGTGTGAATTTTGCTAATGGGGCATCATCTTCTTCTTTTGTCTTACATGATGACCTCCTTTTCCTTTCTAGTTTTGTGGTTTTGAACTTCAGCATACATGGTTCATGATATGTATCTTTGTTATTTACAAAGGTCTGCAGAATTCCATCACTTTCATCAAACCTTTGGGGTTTAAGTGGCAAAGGCATTGCATATAACTTGTAAAATTGATTAATGTTTGTAGCAAGGGTAACATAGCCAACACCAGATGCATTCACTAGTCTTTCATGTGTGTCCGTTTGGCACAAGCAACAAAGCTTCCAGTTAGTCATACTATCTCCCTTCAGGAATGACGTCAACTTCCAAGGTTGTGTTGCCATCGATTTCGTTCTATGGGCCGAGGGTTTATCCTTTTACCACCTATAAAACATACAAAGCACTTTCAGATACGGGATACAACGTAGTCTCGAGATCTGTCCATAATCTTACCCCTACCCCAATCATCCATCCAATGCTATTTAATTCACATATGATCTGTACACCTTCTGGAAGACTAAAGCCCCATCGTCCTTGGGGCTTGGCTCTCCCGAGCTGGAACCTCCTGTTAATTGGGGCTAGCTAAACAGCATTTCCGAAACTAATGACAAATATATACCATTACCTAGCACTGAACCCCATGATGAGTCTCAGAGCTATAGTGTCAAACAGTGTGGCCTGGTGCTACACTATTGCACTACTACGTCACGATAATTAATCATACTTTTAAAATGAGAATGGCAATGAATTAAGTGGAATTTAATTCAATTTCTAGCCTACAAAGAATAAATTGATGAACCTGAATTTACACGAATCCATACATGGCCTTTTTGATGGATAGATTTTGATGGATTAGCCATGACATTGGCTTGACACGAAAGCTGCAACGATGTACCATGAACTTACTTGACGAGAAACTTCTGGCTAAGCTTATTGCTAGAGATATTGTTTATCCCAGACCATATGTATTACCCATTTTGTCTGACAGAGTTTACAACAGGGAAAGAAACTACCTAAATTCCTAGAAAATTGGAGAGGAATATGTCCAGTAAAGAAAGAGGCATGTGCCCATTTTTTACGATGGTAGAAGTTTATGATTTGCATATTCTTGAAAAATAGCGAGTATTCGTATAGCCAGTTTACCTTAATTCACTTGTTACTACCTAAAAACACTGCCACAGGTTGGATTCTTCGCCCTGAAACGTGTTCGTATTCAGAAGACTATTTCATAACAATATTTACCTGGTACGACTGTTTGTGGTCAGTTTGCCAGGAGCGCTGTTCTCCTGGGTTTGTTTTCCATATCGTCATAGTTAGGATACACGGGAGCAACTTCGCAACTATCTTGTACTATTATTGTCGCCGCAATTTCCACTGCGCTCACAACGTCGTCTCTTATGCCTGAGAAATAGTTTGAACCCAGAATGGAGGAGCCCAAAATATTAGCCACAGCTATTCATGCTTAACAAAGAAGACCGGATGTCCTATCTGCATTTCTGTTTGTCAGTGACTAACTTCTTTGGAATTATAAGATCGAAAGTTGACTATAGAGGTAGCTGCAAAATTCTCATAACTGCTAAAACTTATAGCCAACTCATTTGTTTTCTCTGAGAGCAAAATAACTGTTATCAACAATGAATAACTGTGCTTCTATCTCTTCAGTATTCAAGTCTACTGTTTTTTAGTTTGTATAGTGCTAAACAAAAGGATATGGATAGAGGGGAGTGTCCCAAGAATACCATTTAAAATAGAAGATTAGATTGTCTCCATTTATTGTGAAAAAATTGAGTGTGTTTGTCCCAGCCTTCCAGCGGGTGCAAAGCGGCTGTGGCGTGCGGGAGAAAAAGGAGAAATGCAAGACGAAAGTGAAGTTGTTGCCCTTTAGGCTGGCTCTCTCTCTCTCTCTCTCTCTCTCTCTCTCTCTCTCTCTCAATATTTTGTATTGGCGATTATACCATGTAGTTCAAAATTCCGGGAATTTCCAAAGCCGTAAAATTTTTTAAGAGGTTGCTTAGATTATAATTCTTTTCAGAGTTCAGAGGAAACCGTGTCGGGTATTTCTTTGCTTGAAAGTGGTCTTTGTTGAGAATATAATTTTAATTTAACTGCGTGTTTATCTTTAACTCCTTCTTCTGGTTGTTATTAGCTACAGCAGACTTAATTACTAATATCATTCTGATGTCATTAGATTCAAAAGGTTGTCAATTTGTTTTTTGTCTTCTAAAATAACGCCATTCTAATTAAGTAAAAACCATCTTTCATCCACAAACAGTGTTCTAAGTGAATACTATGCTAAGAGAAAATCATGTTTTCTTCTTAGCATTCTTTCTGAACTTTCTATGAATGAAACGGTTATTATTACTTAATTAGAAGTTTTCAGCAAAAAGAGAGAATGTCTTTACTGTAGTAGACTCAAATAAATTTCAGGTACATTCTGATAACCTTTTGAATTTAGTGATATCAGATTGACATTAAGAATTAAATCTTCTTTGATAGTAACCGGATGAATGAGTTGCCAAAGGTGTAGTCAAATAAAAATAACATACTGTCAAAAGAACTATGTTTAATACAAAAAATAAATAAATAAATAAAAAATTCTGGAGAGGTATAACACAAGCAATTTCTTAGAAACCGGAATTTTGCACAACACAGTTCATTCTGATATGGATATTTATGGGGGATGGATGTGAAATAGAGTTTTATAGGCATGAGCAACTCCCAATGCATACCGCTTAATCTGGCGTCACTAATTGACACATAATATAAATCACTACACAGGAACAGCATTCCTTGTCTAGATTTCACTTGAGGAAAGATAGAGATTTTTATTGACAATTAATGCTAGAATATTAGACAAAAATGAAGATGGATCAATGGCTCGTTTACCCAATTTTAAGTTTTAAACAAAGACCACATTTAACCATAGGCGTTATTTGCCATGCGTATTACGTTTTCATGTATACTAGGATTAAGGGGTAAACATTTCCGTCATTGTTCTAAACTTCTGGTTAATAAAGCCTCTGATCTTAGAATCGATCTTCAAGTCTCTACTTTAATTATTTTTCGTTATAGTCTTCTTTGTTTAATCATATATGTCTCTCAACCATATTTTCTTTACGATTGCTTAATCTGGTAAATGTGTATTATCTTTATTGTTTCATCCCATCTTTTCCTTTCGGTGCATGGATTATCTGTATAAACCATATATCTTTTATCAGTACAGATAAGGCTATTACGCCTCCAGTTTATGTATATATGTATGCATGTGTAATATATATATATATTATATATATATATATATATATATATATATATATATATATATATATATATATATATATATATATATATATATATATATATATTTATATATATATATATAGATATATATATATATATATATATATATATATATATATATATATATCGCAGTTTGTTATATTGAACAAAAAACATATTTTGGAAGTCGCTTCACTGTTTTTTCTTCAAGTTAAGGTTTTATTTTAAGAGTCAGTATTTAAGTATCCGTTTTCAGAAATCAATTTAGTATCACTATCTTACTAATCCTTTTTGCCTTATAATCTCGTTGATCAATTGCGAAGACGTGTGTGTGTGAAGTTCTATATGTTTAATTTCATCCTCTCTAATTTTTTTGTTTCAAAAGGATTGAATCTTTTTCTTTGTCTCGACAAGTCTGATTGAACTTCCGGATTGCTCTCTTGTTAGTCGTCCTTCATATGAAAGGACGGGCGGCTTTAAGGACATGCACGCCTTTTCCAACGATACATTCAGGTTGATTCTTGGAAGGATTTGTTTATTGAGAAACATCCTCTTCGTATTCTGTTCCATTTGGTTTATTTCTGGATTAAAGATGGATTGTTCTTTTGAATATTCCTGTTTGAGATAAGAAGAAAAAAAATATTTAGTTCTCATTTTCTCAGAATGGAGGATTTGTCATGGGTACCCTCAACAACATCTTTTCTAAAAGCTCTTGCTATCTCTTCGCCATCACTATTTACAAAATCTCAGTGATTTGGACCTCCAGCCCAAAGTCCATTTAAAATAGCCTTGCTTTAATATGAACCATCCTTTGCGTTGCCTGGAAGGACTGAATAATTCTCAGTCAACATTTCTTTCAAGACGAGGAGCATATTATCATTGTGTACTGATAACAATTCTATCAAACTAATTGGTGCAACCTCTATGAAATTGAACATGGCATTGTCAAAAAAGCAATCTACAGGAGCTACAACCAGACATTGGAAATATGAATAATAATACAGGATATAATACAAAGTCGGTAGGAATTCATGCATTGATGTAGGTAATAACATCAACAGCTTTGGAAAGTTCTTGGACATGCCTAATGCTCAAATAGAAAATAAGTAAAAACGAATCTTGACATCGAAATAAAGAAAGTATATTTGCAACCAAAAATTTTAATCATTATGTGAATCATAAAAGAGCAATTTATTTTGCATATGGATCTCTTATTGAATTATCTTCATTGAATAAGGTTGGTTTAAGGGTAAATGTAAGAACATTTGAAAATATTTGAAACTAATATAAATATAGGACTTCTTGAAAGAAGAATTTCTGGTTCCCCATTGCACTATTCCTTGAATTCTGGAAACAAAATAAAGGTTCATGAAACAAATCACACCCACGCCGATTCTGTAATAGAAAAACTACTTTGCTTCTTCAGATAAGAAGAAATTAAACGTCAGAAAGCAAAACACAAGAGTAAAGAAACCAGACCAACCTGAGGATCGAAGACGAATGGTGATTGTCCCTTTGGAAGAATGGTGACCCGAGGGGCAGTGCTGATAATGGCGTCCTCGTTATTTGCGACGTCTGCCACTGACAACACCCTGTGCTCCACAACCCACCTGACCTTTCTCGGAGATTAATGCTCTAATGGGATTAAATATTCTCTTTGTTCTAGAAATTCAGCCTGAACAACATAGTTCACATTCGTGTGTAACTGTTATTATGATTTACTTGATAAAAAATACGACTTCTATTGTGCCCAGTAACAACTCAGTTTACGAACCTACCTTTGTAATTAAACACAATTCATTTTGAACCGCTTATTAGGAAAAACTATTATAAATACATGATATTCTGACTTATTTACTTTAACTTTATTTAACAAGATTTCTAATTACTTTGAAGACTTATGCGAGGTGAATTCCAAGCAGATTAGAGGTTTTTTTATCTCTACTAATGAAGACGGTAGGAGGAAAATTGCATACGAGGTAAGTCTTAGCAATTAACGGGAACGCAACATTAAAATGAAGTATGAAAGCGGAAGTGAGATAAACAAGGGAATCATTACAAAAAAGTGAGCAATAACAAAGTCGTTTTACGGTAACAGCCTTCCTTTCCTTTCTTATCCGATATAATACTATCTTTACATCATAATCTACAACCTCTCTTTCCCACACCCCAAAATACCACGGCTTACATTCACCACCCCTTTAACCCATTAGGAAACGAAACCCCCAAAAACCTCATGTCTCATATATATATATATATATATATATATATATATATATATATATATATATATATATATATATATATATATATATATATATATATATATATATATATATATATATATATCTATCTATATATATATATATATATATATATATATAGTTATATATATATATATATATATATATATATATATACATATATATATATATATATATATATATATATATATATATATATATATATATATATATATATATGTATATATATATATATATATATATATATATATTATATTATATATATATATATACAAAGATACTGTCATTAAAAGGGAATCTTTATCAAGGTTAAGTAGCCTGTCAACTCAAAGATTTTTTCTCATTGCAAGCAGTTTGGAGTGAGCCTACAAAACCAACACTGCTGCGTTCGAAAGTCAAACCGTCCTTGGAAATCATCTATTTTTCGGCTTTACTCCTGTTAAAAAAAAAAGCCAAATCACCGACAATTTAACGGAGATTATCCCCACGAAAAAGAGTAGTTTATATATGACTCAGTTCCCTTGTAAAAATGAATTCGAAAATGGCAATAGAGACGAAATATATATATATATATATATATATATATATATATATATATATATATATATATATATATATATATATATATATATATATATTATACATAATATATATATATATCTATATATATATATATATATATATATATATATATATATATATATATTATACATATATATATTATATATATATATATATATATATATATATATATATATATATATATATATATATATATTTCGTCTCTATTGCCATTTTCGAATTCATTTTTACAAGGGAACTGAGTCTATATAAACTACTCTTTTTCGTGGGATAATCTCTCGTTAAATTGTCGGTGATTTGACTTTTTTTTTTTTTAACAGGAGTAAAGCCGAAAAAATAGATGATTTCCAAGGACGGTTTGACTTTCGAAACGCAGCAGTGTTGGTTTTGTAGGCTCACTCCAAACTGCTTGCAATGAGAAAAAATCTTTGAGTTGACAGGCTACTTAACCTTGATAAAGATTCCCTTTTAATGACAGTATCTTTGTAAACAGCTACAAGCATTTGATCCATGTCAATGTCAAAGTCATCAAAGTGTGAAAGCCGTTATGCAGTATCTAATGATTTGTACCTTCCCGCCCGAAGCACTCGGGCCCTCCACACATCATAGAAAACGCTTTGCGCATTCACCTACTGTGCATTTCAAGGTCGTATCTAATCGATTTTCGTCAATAAATCTTACCAAGGTATCTGGTATGGATCGTATTTTGGAAATAGCTATTTGAAACCACGGACTAATTGGTAAAAATGTGCAGTGATGTTATGTGGATAATTAAGGCACTTATCAGAGTAAATAAAAGAAATTTATGGGGAAACTTGGCTAAATTTAGTAAGCACCCAAAGACAGGCTAGTTGTTGATATAAACTATGACATCAGACGTAATAGCAGGGTTCCCTGTAGTGTGAATAAAAAATATTTATCCCTCTTTAGAATACGTATTAAAGGAAAGGCTTAGGCAAATCACTGTTTATAGTGACAATATTACGATTTCCATTGGTGATACCTGCCACGGTAATGAATATGAATTTGATATATATACATATGACAATAGTATAGCAAGGGGATTTGGTAAATATACACATGGTAATATAATTATTTTCATTGTACAGTTTTAAGTTGACTATAGGAATACATAGCTGCTATATCACAATTTCTATTTACCTTTTGACCATCAGCTATATAAGACTTTTGGAATTGGTGAAATAAATATATCATATTGAATAGGAAATACGATCATTTAGAGGTGGTTGGTAAAATATTTTGCCCTAATGTACTACCTGGCAACCTTGCATAATAGTAAACACCGTCGACAACAGAGCGAGGGCAGCCGATCGTCATTGGTGAAAGCCAGGGGTATATGTGAGTGCTGCTACACCTATGACAAGCCTAGCAAATTGCCCTCATGGCTTTCAGACTGCTTTCGTGTTGTATGTTT
>NC_061107.1:38296471-38306471 GCF_015104395.2 Macrobrachium nipponense | reverse complement strand
CCCTATTTGGCACAGAATTGCTGTGTGATCAGCAATATAAAATGCCAATTAGATATAAGGGTGTGCCTCTTTTATGCAGCTCACGTCCACAAAACATAGGAAAACAGGAGAGGCTGATGATAGGTAATATCCAACAATTCTTTCAGTATGTAGATGCAGGTATCGGTTGAGTTGTTTGCTTCAAATCAGAACTGGTTGTCAGTGGTGTGTAGAAAGGGGAGAAGTCTCACGAGAAGAACCGACGCGATCGTTGTGATTGTAATCGGCCTGTAATTGCATCTTTTAGCTTGTTTTTGATTAATGGTATCAAGTGAACTAAGAGTAGGGTGTCTGGAATAAATTGAAAAGGGCAGCTGGCAAAATATAGATTGTTGGATGGTAGAATTTGAGGACTTCCGAGGGAAGACCATCGCAGTCGGCGATTTATTGTTAGGCAGGATGTTTATGGCATCGCTGATGTTACCTGGCGTAATACGATCTGCAAAATGAAATTGAATATCATCAGTAAGGAGGTAATCTACATCCCTTCGGGAGCCTTGATCGTTTATGCTTCCCTTACTCTCTGTGACAGCTTTTTAGTTTTGGGATTTAAGGACTGGATATCTTTCCAATCACCGGATTTCTAAGTTTCTAGACATTGCATCGGCTCTTAGTTGTTTTTAATTAAATCTGCAGTGCTTAAGAGCAAGACTGAACTGTGCTCTCACCTGTCTCATTAGTAATGCAGTGCGTCCTTCCCTCGGGCTACCATTTTGCCTCCACAGTAAAAACATTTCTCGTGAATATGAATACAGATCTTTAACCAAGTCATGCCATCCCGGTATATGACGAGACTTACCTTGACGAAATCTATAGGTAGCCCTGCCCGAAGCAAGCATAGCGGAAATTATCTGCGAATACAAATCATTCAGATCCCTCCTGTGGTGGCAATTTCTACAATTTGTGTTAGTACAAAGTAAGGCGTCTTCCGGTTGAACTATTCACTGCAACCTGGTTTCCATGGTCGCCCTAAGTATCTGGTTTTCTGTTGTTTTTTTAAAATCCCAGTCTACAGCTGGAGGGCAGTCAGTTAGGGGGTTCACGGTAGGGAGGGATGGGGTACTGAATGACACCTGAAATGGGATGTGTTCGTAGCCCGTTGCAAGATCGTAGCGAATATTGCAGGTTGTGGAGATGTGATGCAATGGTCCAGCCAGGAGGTTGTAATTGTGTCCGCTCTATTTTGTACATATGAATAGGAGGAGGGAGAGAGGAGCATTACATCACTAATATGGAAAGCATGATTTTGACGAAGTGAGTGAGTTCATTATAAAATGGTTTTGTGGGATGAGAATTAAGGTCCCCGATTATACAAATATGATCAGCAGGAGAATCGTGAATAATACTATGTAACTGACCTAGGATCATGTATTGATCAAAATTATTGCTATTTTCCCAGGGCATATAAACATTAATTATTAGGATTTTAGAGTCCACCACTGTCACCTGAAGCCCCAACAATCTGTCATTCCTGTAGGTCTTCACATTTACCATGTTGTCTAACGATTTGTGCCACAGGAAAGAGAGGCCTCCTTTTGGGCGACCAGCTACGATTTGATCTGTGACTTGCATCGATGAAGTTGAGAAGGTTCTGAAGTCTTCATGTATTGAATTCCCGATGACATGGTCATGTGGCCAGAGGAGCGTTTCTTGCAATGCAATGATGCCTTTGAAGTATTTAGGAGAATTTTTTTTTACTAAACTCTTGACATTAATATTACTGAAAACAACATTTATGTTAAAAAGCTTAAAAATTCTAGGAATTTCTAAAAAACTTTCATCTTAGGGTAATTTTTTAATGTTATGCTTATTAAATTTAAGTTTGTCATTAGTTGAATGAAATGTTTTTCTACCTCTTTTCCATGCCACATCTACAAAAGTCCATGGGTATCATTCTTCTACAAACATCATGATGTATGATACTCTCGAGAGGAATATGGTAAATCCCTATGTTTACTTTTCCTAATTAGTAAACGTGGTTTGATAAGTGCCATTCAACAATCAAGAGTCTTTATCTTTATGAAGGGGCCCACCGACTGCCGAATTTCAAGGATTTCTCGAATTTTAGTTATTAACAATATTCTTATTTTTTTGTCTAAATGAACATATCTTGAAGCCATAATGATAACACAAATTTTTTGATTGGTTTATTGACTTGTTCGTCGCTTGTATGACACTGTAAACCACAAATTGTAAATAGAATTATAAAAAAAATTATTCAGCATATGTCCCAGTCAGTTATTGTTTGTTTGTATGGTGTTTTTACGTTACATGGAACCAGTGAGTATTCAGCAACGGGACCAACGGCTTTACGTGAGCTAACACGATACCAACCACGCCACCGAGGCGCTTTCCAGTCAGTTATGGACTGTTTTCGACGGTTTTATACGGAAATAAATATTTCTAGAAACATTAATGCTATATAAAAAAAGTTTAGATTGGTTCTCTGTGAACGAAAAAGACTTTCAAAAACGTCAGATTTTATGAATAATTCTACATTGGATCAAGTCTGATATACGATTAATAAACATATATAAAAACGTTATTTGAAAAAAATAAATAAAACATGAAAAACGAGTTTGAAAATAAAATTTATTGAAAAATAATAATTATTTTTCCACTTTTGTATCATATCTTCTCTAGTGTTAGTGTTATAGAGAAAACAGCTTGGATAACGTCAATATCTGAACATTTTTGAGTTCCTATTTTTTTTGAGTCCTGACATATTTGCTCCTTTGCTGTTTCCTGAGAAGATTTTTTTTTTTTTTTAAGTTAATGCTCAGATCTCAAAGAAGACTGAAACAAGACATGAATTTATTCAGTATTATTTTTAGAATCAGTGGTAAAAATTAGAATGGAGCCTCATGACGTTGGCGCTCCCCATAAATGGGAATTTTAGGTGATATATAGATCAAGAGTGAGCACATTTCTATTCATTTGATTGTATTGTAAATTTCAGGCCATATTTCTTATATAGCAAAATAGTTTTAGTGTAAAAGTCAGCCTTCTAACTGTAATAGTTCCATAGTTATTACAAAAACTTAGTTTTTAAAGATATAAACGCTTATATATCCAAGAAAAAAGAACCAAATTCGATGATACATTAAGTGTACTAAAGATAAATTGTCTTGATACCGAAAGAGTGAAATTGATTTTTGAGCGGAACTTTTTTTTTTTTTTTGTATAATATTTAGAAAAGTGTCGTTTCGATTTTCTAATGCAACAAAAAAAAAAAAAAAAACCTAGAAATAAAATTTCTAACTTTTCTCTTTGAAAAACTTCATATATACATACTACATGCATTGCGAGAACGTACACAGGTATAAATAGAAACAGTAGTGCAAGTCATTAGGTAATTTGCGTACACACATATGTTTAATAAACTTAATTCAAATCTTTAAGTATGATAGGTGCATCGTTAATGTCCTTAGATATTGTGACCTTGTTGCAATCGGATTTTCAGTTACAAGGAGTTACAAGAAGTTACATGGATAAAGATGTCTCAAAGACTTGTTAGTCCATCCGAGGAGACATCGTGCGCTCACTTATCTCTAGGAGTAGGTTTTGCTGTCTAGCTTTCTTTTAAATTCTTCCACACAGTTGCTGTTTACAACTTCTGGTGGCAGCTTATTCATGTGTCACATATCTTGTATGTGAAGAAGTTCCTGCAATGAGATGTGTTGCATCTCTTCAGCTTGAGTTTCCATCCATTATTTCTTGTCTGGTTTTCGTTTAACGTAAATAGGTTACTGTCTGCTTTTATTATTACTTGCAGTATTTTGAATATTTCTATTAGTTGTCCTCGCAATCGTCGTGTTTCTAAGCCATACATGTTCAGTCTCTCTGGTCGTCTTGGGTAACCTATTTGCCTGATGGATGGAATTAACTTTGTGGCTCTTGTTTGTACCCTTTCTAATATATTTATGTCATTTCTTAGTATTGGTGACCAAAACTGTACCGTTCCTTGTCTCTGTATTTGAACTGTTCCTTTATGTATCCCACTAGTTTCTGTGCCTCCTGTTTAGCTTTTATGAACTGTTTTGTGGATTTTAAATCCTTAGTAATAATAACTCGAAGGACCTCATCTTGTTCTACACTATTTATGTCATTCCCAAGCAGCGTGAAGGTTGTTTGTTCCTATTTGTAACACTTTACACTTATCCACATTAAAAGGCATTTGCCATCTTTTCGACCACTCTCCTATTTTCTTTAGATAATTTCTTAAACTTTCTACTGCCTCTGGGTCTGCTGCATGTACACCTACTTTGGTGTCGTCTGCAATTTGCCTATCCTGTTAGTTAAATAGTTTTCGATAAAATAGTCCAAGAAATGAAAGCTAATGTAAAGAGAGAGAGAGAGAGAGAGAGAGAGAGAGAGAGAGAGAGAGAGAGAGAGAGAGAGAGAGAAGGTTCTTATTATACATGCTTGGCAAAAAAGGTTACAAAATCTTATTACGACCGAAATCCAGAAGGTGAATGATTTCCTGAGATTAATCATACGAGGGATGAAAGGCAAGGACACACATGCAATAGGCATTTTCGAATTGGTTCTGGATCTCTATTTTATTATGACTGGGCTTATGACCGTCATTCACTTTTTTTCATTGCCATATTAATTCTTCTATCCTTATTATATTTTTTTATTTGTCATTTTTGTTAAATTTTTAAGCAATGTATTGCATACAAAAATGGATTCCACCTTTTATAAGATATAGAACTTACCCCCTGGATAGATTAAAGATCCATTTTTTTCTATTTTCAGATTTTAAGAATAACAATATCCTGTGGTTGGGCTCCTGTGAGGTAAAAGCTCATTAATTTCTAATACCGTGCCAATATCCCTCGGTCTCTATGTGCGTGGTACTAAACTTACCTAATCTTTAAAATATTTTCGGAAGAGGAAATCCGTAAAATGAGTTTTCATAAGTCAGATTCAATTATTCTGTCATCTCATCCTTCATTAAAATCATTATATCCCCCAGAGTGAAAATTGTCCAGGAGTTTAATATAGATACTATTATAATTATAATAAACATTATTACATTTGATCGTTATCCTTTAGTTAGTTCCTGCACTTTTTCTATGGTTTACTGTGTTCACCGTCTATTTCATTCTGCCTGAAAAAATTAGAAAATCGTACACAAATTTACTCATATATGTTGACCGATAACGTAAATTAACCAAGTACTTAAAAATATTTCACTTAGCACTTCAAACTTTTTTCTTCAGTTGAATGTTAAAAACTATATAAAATTCGAGACGCAGAATTATTTACCTTTTGTTTTGTCTAGTCATTTAAGGTAAAAAACTCTCTCTCTCTCTCTCTCTCTCTCTCTCTCTCTCTCTCTCTCTCTCTCTCTCTCTCTCTCTCTCTCAGATCCTGCTTAATTTTTATACAAACGCTAAGGAGAGGAATGTATAAGAACTACCCACTTAGTTTTTTTATGATTTGAGAAAAAATTCCAACTGCGAGAGATGAAGTGATGTGACGTTAAAATTTCCACAAAATGTATGTTAAATAATTACCTTGAAGGCACTGGCTATGAGTCAGGAACTTAGAATAATATTTTTTCAAGGTTGGAGAGAAATTGACTCGGAATAAGCGCAAGTCTTGAGCAAATTACACGTCAGGATAATCTGCTACTGAATTTTATTTGTTGGCTCTGTCATTTTCCTGAACATATTTCTTTGTATTATTATTATTGTCGACGTGACTGCTTTTGTTGATGTTAGTTTTGAACATAACGTTGAACTTACTAAAATTTCCCTCCGAACTGTTTTTCTTGCCTTTAATCAATGATCAACTTTATTTGATTTTCAAATTTTTTTTTTTTTTCCAGGACTGATTAGCACGGGTTTGTTAAAAAAAAAAAAAAAAAAAAAAAAAAAAAAAAAAAAAAGTGAATTTTTTTTTTTTTTTTTATACCATCATGGTAAAATTAAGTGTAAATGAATTTCATGATTGTTATTCGTAAGAATGGGCTTTGTTCATCATTTAAATGTATCATTTAAATGTATATTGCCTGACAAATTTTCGATCTTATAATTCTTTACGAGATTGATTTCATTCTAAAGCAATTCAAAGAGAATTGCGCCTGCGAAATAGAGGGTACCGGAATTTAGATTTCTGTTTCCATAATTACGGCATGATATAATATCGAAATTACGCACTGGCGTCATAGAGCAACTACAATCGATACTGTTGGCGCCTCATTACTGAGTCTTCAGTTAAGGACAGTCGAATTTCATGAAGAGACACTTCTATGATCACGCCCAGATTACCCTAATTTTGAAAATAGCTTCAATTATTACTTTAAATCATCTCGATAGCGTGAATACGCAAGTATCTGTTAAGTGGGGCGAGAAAAATATCAGCTATTTTAAAGTATTTTTAAACATATTGTATTCATTCACCGTCTCGTAATTATAATCATAATTAGAACAATAAAAGCACTATTATTGACAGTAAAGTTATCAATATTAGTTGTTTTGATGCATTATTACGTAATAATGGCTTACGTGCTGCCGCTTCCCAGTCAAGAATGTCGAGTCTACTGAACTGGTCCAGGTACAAAGCATTTGACATGCAAACCGTCAAGTAGTCATTTCATGAAAAATACAGTAAATAGAGAAATGTTACAGCAGTGTGTTATGCCAATTATGCTATTTGTCCTTCAAATAGATGTTTTAAAAACAAAAGTCCTTGGTGATGGAGGAGTAACGAGAGAGACTCAAGAACACACAGTAAGCAGATTATGTTATTTTAATGAGAAAAATAACATAATCCCTGCTTAGTATATTGGAACATACAACTAGATGGGCTTTAAAAAAACAGCGAGGAAAGAGTATGCACGAAGGTTTGCAATTGTAACAACTGAAGAAACAATAAACACGAACAATGATATCTAATACACGTTCTCTCAAGACAAAACTTAATGAATTATTAATGAAAGAAATTCAATGGCATAGACATTAATGGTGACATTAGAGATGGTTACCCACTTTCAATTGATCATTTCCACAATTTCACGCGATGTAGACGAATTACAGAGAAGTCTTCTTAGGCATACCAGGGTGCTTTTTCTGAGACGGAATTTCATGGTTGCCACCTTTGTTAAATCTGGCAAACCACCGTCGAACTGAATGTCTCCTCACAACCAGTTGATCCGATATCTGCTTTGCCCTAATACTAGATTGGTTCAACGATATATCTCGGCTACTATCTGAGGATCCAAATCACCGCCTTGGCCCATATTAAAGTTACATGGGGCAATAAAGTGATACGTACTAGGCAAAAATTGCGGTGGGAGCTGTGACCAAAAATATATATATGAAGCCGCTTATTAAACCTCCAAGCAAGTGACTGAGCGCTCTCTCCTTGTCAGTGTCCAAGCTCTACGCGTTTCTCCACGTGCTATAAGTTGCACAATGCACTGACGAAATTTCTTCCTAACTTTTCCGTTCCTTCAAAATTCGACAAGATATTAGGCCGCTTGACGCTAAGCGGCCTAATATCATGTCGAGTACGTACTTGAGACTACTACTTGCTTTCTTAAATTCTCAACAAGAATTAGAGGAACCATATATACAAAATGAAAAATACCATGTAACTTCAGTGCGTTGCAATATCTATAGCATGTATGCAGCTCAACAAATACAAGGAATTTCAGCAAAATCAGGGAAAGTGCTAGTCGACAAGTATATCTCATGTAGTTTAGTTCATAAGATGTGTGGTGTATTGATACACAGGGCACCTGCATATACTGTAGCAAAGTACACTTTGAAGTTCTTTACGAGCTTCTATATACTGAAGAGAAAGAATGGGTGAGAAATAGAAATATAATAAACCATAGTGATAAATTGTAGTTTATTCACACCCATTCAAATAGTCTTCGAAACTAGCAATCAAAACAATAAAAGACACTAAAGTACAGTTTGTGGCATATTTAAGGAAAGAGTATGATGTCAAGATATTTTAAGAAGCTGTTAAGTCGTACAGAATTAAACGTAAACCTAAATATAGGTATGAAGAGAAATTTAGGCAAATGTACCCTAGGAGGAAACAAAAGCCTGATAATAAGACTTCTGACCTTACGTCACACCGATTACTCCAGATGAGTAACAAAAGGCATGAAACTTTGGATATATTCAACAGAGGACCGAAAACTAACTTAATTAAATTTTTATTAAAATATCATTAAAATGATTCAGTATGTCTGCGTATGTAGTAATACTCCAAGCTTGATAACAAGTAATTTTCGCTGTAGCAAAAGGTAGTGGGCATGCATTATTAAACCATACTTTAAACTGAGAGAGAGAGAGAGAGAGAGAGAGAGAGAGAGAGAGAGAGAGAGAGAGAGAGAATGTCATGGGAAAATATATACAATTCTATTACTCAAGGGATTACGCTGTTCTGAAGTTTTTTTACATAAGAAACTGGATATTCATATCATCATTATAATCGCGTTCTGAGTGCCATTGATGACGGAGAACAAAGCAAAGAAGAGGTGAATCTGCAAGAATAGAGATAGGACGGAAACAGTTGTATTCTTAGTAACCCACAATAGTTCTCGTAATTCAAAGTTCTCTTGGTTAAGAGATAATAATTATAATAATAAAACTACTTAAAGGTATAATCTGACATTTTTATTAATCTATGCTTGTCTGGAAATCCTATACATTTTTTATGATGTGTTCTAGATCACTGTAATTAATAGGATATAGTTATACCACTAGTAGTCTTGGTAGATATTATCATTAATATTTAAGTTGGGAGTTCTCTTCATTTGGTTTCATGAAGTCAGATAATTTTTAAAAAATTATGTATAAATGTGAAGTTTATGATCTCAGTGCCTTATTGCTTTTCAAATAACTAGCAATTTACCAATCATTACTAAAAGCATATTCATCTGCTGCTTCATATAAGTGACTCACTAGTGTTTTTTAACTATGATGTATGATAAATTTGTAAAGTAACTAAGTTTACGGGCATAACCAGCCCGTTTCACGAGCAGAACCAGCTCCGTTTCAGGGAATCCTTTCTTAACCCCCAGCCCCTTCGGAGAGGGGGGCGGAATAAGGTACGATGCAACCCATTATCATCCATCTTAGGGGTCCCCACTATAACCCTGCCAAGTTCCATGCCCATCGGACATACCGTTTGGCCGTTATTGAATGACAGATGGATGGACGGACGGACGGACATAACACCCATTTGTCATGGTAATCGCTCTATAGGAATTACATGTTTAAGGAAATGAAAATGCATTTTCTTCAAGTAGGTCTGCAGCAAAGAGGCATTTGCGCACGTGTTGGAGGCACCTGTTCTCATGATTGTTCTAGAATCGTCAGGTGTGATAGGGAACTCAACAGGCGCCGAAATGTTGTGAGGAACACAGCATATTATGATGCAACATTTTGTCTAGATCCTTCTCAAAGTTCCTGTGACGTTCGCTGTTATGCTCCACCCCCTTCAGCCCCACCCCAGTTCGCCGTATATATATATATTATATATATATATATATATATATATATATATATATATATATATATATATATATATATATATATATATATGTCCTGAGGGATCAGAGATATCATTAGTTAGAGACCAGCAGAGAGCAGAGATCAGCAGAGATCTCCGAGAGAGATAAGAGAAAAAGGAACAGATGAAGGATAAGAGAGGAAGTCGGCACATGAGAGCTTGGTCAGATTCAAGTCAAGTCGTCCAGTTAGAGAGAACGACCAAGGTATTTCGACGTTGAGCAAGCCTTGAGAGAAGAAACGTTCTACAAGAGGTTTCGAAGAGTTCCTGCCCTTCGAGTATCATGAGTAAACATTGTTTTCTGCAATATGGAGTCAAGAAGATGTCTGAAGTTACAGTTCTCCTTTTGTGAAGCCATCGCTTCGAGCATTGACTTCTGACAGCTACAAAACTTGCCAGCAAGTATTTTCATTACCTC
>NC_061107.1:38284143-38295971 GCF_015104395.2 Macrobrachium nipponense | reverse complement strand
TGTTGTCAGTGGCAGACGTCGCAAATAACGAGGACGCCATTATCAGCACTGCCACTCGGGTCACCATTCTTCCAAAGGGACAATCACCATTCGTCTTCGATCCTCAGGTTGGTCTGGTTTCTTTACTCTTGTGTTTTGCTTTCTGACGTTTAATTTCTTGTTATCTGAAGAAGCAAAGTAGTTTTTCTATTACAGAATCGGCGTGGGTGTGATTTGTTTCATGAACCTTTATTTTGTTTCCAGAATTCAAGGAATAGTGCAATGGGGAACCAGAAATTCTTCGTTCAAGAAGTCCTATCATTTATATTAGTTTCAAATATTTTCAAACGTTCTTGCATTTATCCTTAAACCAACCGTATTCAATGAAGAAAATTTAATAAGAGATCCATATGCAAAATAAATTGCTCCTTTATGATTCACATAATGATTAAAATTTTTGGTTGCAAATATACTTTCTTTATTTCGATGTCAAGATTCGTTTTTACTTACGTTCTATTTGAGCATTAGGCAAGTCCTAGAACTTTCCAAAGCTATTGATGTTATTACATCCATCAATGCATGAATTCCTACCGACTTTGTGTTAATATCCTGTATTATTATTCATATTTCCAATGTCTGGTTGTAGCTCCTGTTAATTGCTTTTTTACATGCCATGTTCAATTACATAGAAGTTTGAACAAATTAGTTGACAGAATTGTTATCAGTACACAAGGATAATATGCTCCTCGTCTTGAAAGATATGTTGACTGAGAATTATTCAGTTCTTCCAGGCAATGCAAAGGATGGTTCATATTAAAGCAAGGCTATTTTAAAAAAACTTTGGGCTGGAGGTCCAAATCACTGAGATTTAAAGTGATTGAAGAGAATAGCAGAGCTTTTAGAAAAGATGTGTTGTGGTACCCATGACAAATCTTCCATTCAGAGAAAAAGAGAACTAAATATTTTTCTTCTTCTTATCTCAAACAGGAATATTCAAATGAACAATCCATCTTTAATCCAGAAATAAACCAAATGGAACAGAATACGAAGAGGATGTTTCTCAATAAACAAATCCTTCCAAGAATTAACCTGAATACATCGTTGGAAAAGGCGTGCATGTCTTAAAGACGTCACTCCTTTGACATGAAGGACGACCTAACAAGAGAGCAATCCGGAAGTTCAATCAGACTTGTCGAGACAAAGAAAAAGATATAACCCTTTTGAAAAAAAAAATTAGAGAGGATGAAATTACATATAGAACTTCACACACACACGTCTTCGCAATTGATTAACGAGATTATAAGGCAAAAAGATTAGTAAGATAGTGATACTAAATTGATTCTGAAAATGGATACTTAAATACTGACTCTTAAAATAAAACCGTTTTAACTTGAAGAAAAAACAGTGAAGCGACTTCCAAAAAAGATGGTTTTGTTCAAATATAACAAACTGCAATATATAAATATATATATATATATATATATATATATATATATATATATATATATATTATATACACATGCATACATGTATACATAAACTGGAGGCGTAATAGCCTTATCTGTACTGATAAAAAGATATGTTTTATACAGATAATCCATGCATCGAAAGGAGAAGATGGGATGAAACAATAAAGATAATACACGTTTACCAGATTAAGCATCGTAAAGAAAATATGGTTGAGAGACATATATGATTAAACAAAGAAGACTATAACGAAAAATAATTAAAGTAGAGACTTGAAGACCGATTCTAAGATCAGAGGCTTTATTAACCAGAAGTTTTTGTCTAATATTCTTAGCATTAATTGTCAATAAAATCTCTATCTTTCCTCAAGTGAAAGCCAGACAAGGAATGCTGTTCCCGTGTAGTGATTTATATTATGTGTCAATTAGTGACGCCAGATTAAGCGATAAGCATTGGGAGTTGCCCATGTATAAAACTCCATTTCACATTCCATCCCCCATAAATATCCATATCAGAATGAACCGTGTTGTGCAAAATTCCGGTTTCTAAAGAAATTGCTTGGGTTATACCTCTCCAGAATTCGGAGGAAAGCATGTCGGTTTTTATTTATTTATTTATTTATTTTTTGTATTAAACATAGTTCTTTTGACAGTATGTTATTTTTATTTGACTACACCTTTGTCAACTCATTCTTCCGGTTACTAAAGAAGATTTAATTCTTAATGTCAATCGGATATCACTAAATTCAAAAGGTTATCAGAATGTACCTGAAATTTATTTGAATCTACTACAGTAAAGACATTCTCTCTTTTTGCTGGAAACTTCTAATCAAGTAATAATAACCGTTCATTCATAGAAAGTTCAGAAAGAATGCTAAGAAGAAAACCGGATTTTCTCTTAGCATACTTTTATCAAAAGAGAAAATGACACTGTCTTTCTTCATAGTATTCACTTAGAACAGTTTGTTAATGAAAGATTGTTTTTACTTAATTAGAATGGTGTTATTTTAGTAGACACAAACTTGACAACCTTTTGAATCTAATGACATCAGAATGATATTAGTAATTAAGTCTGCTGTAGCTAATAACAACCGGAAGAAGGAGTTAAAGATAAACACGCAGTTAAATTAGAATTACATTCTCACCAAAGACCACTTTCAAGCAAAGAAATACCCGACAAGGTTTCCTCTGAACTCTGAAAAGAATTATAATCCAAGCAACCTCTTATAAAATTTTACGGCTTTGGAAATTCCCGGAATTTTGAACTACATGGTATAATCGCCAATACAAATATTTGAGAGAGAGAGAGAGAGAGAGAGAGAGAGAGAGAGAGAGAGAGAAGAGAAGAGAGAGAGGAGAGAGAGAGAGAGAGAGAGAGAGAGAGAGAGAGAGAGAGAGAGAGAGAGAGAGAGAGGAGAGAGAGAGAGAGAGAGAGAGAGAGAGAGAGAGAGAGAGAAGAGAGAGAGAGAGAGAGAGAGAGAGAGAGAGAGAGAGAGAGAGAGAGAGAGAGAAGAAGAGAGAGGGGAGGAGAGAGAGAGGAGAGAGAGAGAGAGAGAGAGAGAGAGAGAGAGAGAGCCAGCCTAAAGGGCAACAACTTCACTTTCGTCTTGCATTTCTCCTTTTTCTCCCGCCCGCCTCAGCCGCTTTGCACCCGCTGGAAGGCTGGACAAACACACTTGATCTTTTCACAAGAAATGGAGACAATCTAATCTTTCTATTCAAATGGTATTCCTGGGACACTCTCCTCTATCCATATTCTTTTGTTTAGCACTATACAAACTAAAAAAAAGTAGACTTGAATTCTGAAGAAGATAGAAGCACAGTTATTCAGTTGATAACAGAGTTATTTCGCTCTCAGAGAAAACAAATGAGTTGTCTATAATTTTAGTAGTTATGAGAATTTTGCAGCTACCTCTATAGTCAACTTTCGATCTTATAATTCCAAAGAAGTTAGTCACTGAACAGAACAGAAATTGCAAGACAGGACATCCGGTTCTTCTTTTGTTTTAAGCATGAATAGCTGTGGCTAATATGTTTCAGGCTCCTTCCCATTCTTTGGGTTTCATAAACTAAGTTTCCTTCAGGGCAGAAGAGGCGACGTTGTTAAGTCGCCAGTGGTAAAGTTGCTGGACAATAAGATATTAGCGAAATTGCTCCCGTGTATCCTAACTGTGGCGATATGGACAACCACAGGAGAAAGTGCTCCTGGCAACTGACCACAAACAGTCGTACCAGTAAATATTGTTATGAAATAGTCTTCCGAATACGAACACTTTCAGGGGCGAAGAATCCAACCTGTGGCAGTGTTTTTAGATAGTAACAAGTGAATTAAGGCAAACTGGCTATACGAATACTCGCTATTTTTTCAAGAATATGCAAATCATAAACTTCTATCATCGTAAAAGCATGGGCACATGCCTCTTGTCTGTACTGGACATAGCCTTCTCCAATTTTCTAGGAATTTAGGTGGGTTCTTTCCCTGTTGTACACCTCTGTCGGACAAAATGGGTGATACATATGGTCCTGGGAAACAATATCTCAAGCAATAAGCTTAGCCAGAAGTTTCTCATCAAGTAAGTTCATGGTACATCGTTGCAGCTTTTCGTGTCAAGCCAATATCATGGCTAATCATAAATCTTTGATTGGTGCTGGTTTGTCACAAAGCAGATTCTTTCACTCTCAGTTTTAGTTTCTTCAGCATCTTCTTCACCTGCCTTCCGAAAACTACGTGTGAATTTTGCTAATGGGGCATCATCTTCTTTCTGCTTTACATGATGACCTTTTCCTTCTAGTTTTGTGGTTTGAACTTCAGCATACATGGTTCATGATATGTATCTTTGTTATTTACAAAGGTCTGCAGAATTCCATCACTTTCATCAAACCTTTGTGGTTTAAGTGGCAAAGGCATTGCATATAACTTGTAAAATTGATTAATGTTTGTAGCAAGGGTAACATAGCCAACACCAGATGCATTCACAGTCCTTTTCACCAGGGTGTGTCCGTTTGGCACAAGCAACAAAGCTTCCAGTTAGTCATACTATCTCCCTTCAGGAATGACGTCAACTTCCAAGGTTGTGTTGCCATCGATTTCGTTCTATGGGCCGAGGGTTTATCCTTTTACCACATATAAAACATACAAAGCACTTTCAGATACGGGATACAACTAGGCTCAGATCTGTCATAATCTTACCCCTACCCCAATCATTCATCCAATGCTATTTAATTCACATATGATCTGTACACCTCCTGGAAGACTAAAGCCCCATCGTCCTTGGCTCGGCTCTCCCGAGTTGGAACCTCCTGTTCATTGGGGCTAGCTAAACAGCATTTCCGAAACTAATGACAAATATATACCATTACCTAGCACTGAACCCCATGATGAGTCTCAGAGCTATAGTGTCAAACAGTGTGGCCTGGTGCTACACTATTGCACTACTACGTCACGATAATTAATCATACTTTTAAAATGAGGATGGAAATGAATTAAGTGGAGTTTATTTAATTTCTAACCTACAAAGAATAAATTGATGAACCTGAATTTACACGAATCCATGTATTACATGGCCTTTTTGATAGATATTTTGGTATAGTAACCGCGATCTTGGATATTTATAGGCAGCACAATTATGTATTTAAGTATGTAAAGGCTTGGTTTCAATATTTTAACATAAACTGGGAGTGACTGAGGAATTTGAACGTGATTAAACAACTGAATGTAAACATTCACATATACTACAGAAGCCATTTTGAAAACCTGGCCGCCATCTTAGAAAATGGCAAAATTTTGTGTAGCCGGAGGTTGATGATAAGACAGAAGGTTAAGAAGAATCGCTGTGCCAAATTTCATGCTTGCATCACCATTTGCACTTTTCCCCTGCTATTTTGAAGTTACCCACTCCACTAAAAGTGTCATTTGAGATTATCTTTTCTGTTGATATTCTTGCATGTGTTTAAATTACTTTGAAATATGATATTGCATACAAAATATAAGAGTTTATCCGTCAAAGATACCATTTGAAATGGGTGGAAGGCACATTGGCAAAAATGGAGCCCACTGTTTCCGCTAGGCATTTGCATGATTGACGTCGGCAGAATCCCAGTTTAAATAAGGACCCTGAGCTACACCATTATGCTCGCAAAGAGGCCGGCTTAAAAAAAAAAAAAGTGACTTCAGGCTTCTTTGGAAAGCCATTACTTCGAAATTTAAAAAGCTAAACAAATATTGACACATTAACTGGGCGCAGGATCTGCACGTATCAGTAGACTTTGCTATGATCTATATATATATATATATATATATATATATATATATATATATATATATATATATATATATATACCATATATATATATATATATATATATATATATATATGTATATATATATATATATATATATATATATATATATATCATATATATATATGATATATTTATATATATATATATATATATATATATATATATATATATATATATATATCTATATATATATACATATATATATATATATATATATAATATATATATATATATATATATATATATATATATATAATATAATGGATATATATATAGTATATATATATATATATATATCATATATACTATATATATTATATATATCTATATATATATATATATATATATATACTATATATATATATATTATATGATATAGATATATATATATATATATATATTATATCTATATATTCATATATATCATATATATCATATATATACTATACTATGAATATATATAATATATATCATATGTATATATAGATATATAGATATATATACTATATATATATCTATATATATATATCATAATATGTGTGTGTGTGGTGTGTGTGTGTGTGTGTGTGTGTGTGTGTGTGTGTGTGCGTGTGTGTGTGTGTGTGCGTGTATGCGCGCAAATACCACAGGAAAAATAATAGCTAGAATTACGTAGTCAAGCTCTTTCGTCCTTTAATAAGATATTGTCGAGGCACAAATGAAATACGGTTGAAAAGAAAGTTACAAGGTAAACAAAAAGATCAAGAATACCAGATGGTTAATTGTCAAAAAGGAAAAAATCAAAGAGATAATCCAGGATAATCGGAGATCACACGGTCACAAACTAAATCAGAATTAACCATAAGAGAAACGGAAGCTTAGCCATACATAGTCCAATAACATTTATACAACTGAATATATTAATTTTGTTGCTTATATTTATCTACAACTTTTTTAATTATGAAGGCATCGAGTTTAAACAACCCACGACTTAAATATAGAACACTTCCATTATTTGATTTGATGAAACAAGACTCAAATGATATTCCTTTTAAGTGAGTCGCTCACCAGCATTAAGGATCGAGGCATGGCCATAAACACTGCCCAGAGTTTGGTCAAATTCTTGGACCCTACCTAATTTATTTTTTATTTTTTATTGTATTCTGTATTACGAAAGTTGCATAATTCTGGTAATTATAAGAGTAACACCGACTTCTTGTGGACATCGCCAGCAAACTCAGAGGAATGGCTTTCGAAGGTATAATGACGTAACTTATGACATCATTAACTTGCCTCCTCCTCGATGGATAATTGGCTACTCGTGAAAAAGTCTCCACCTCTGGTAACAATGAAATACAATCAATACTCTTGTTTACACTTTGTAGTAGTATTAGTATTAGTAGTAGTAGTAGTACTAGTAGTAGTAATTTATATAGGATGTATGCCAAGAGATCGATTGCTGGAATCCTTCAAGAAAAGGGTTTCCACAAGTAATCAGAGAAATTACTTTCTATCACTATTTCCCCGTTGAAAAATTATATAATTAAAAATAAATTAACAAGTAAAGAAAACTTTGGCATTTGTCGTAACTCCTTTGATATTTTTCCTAATATGACGGTGAAGGTCATTGTAATAAATAGACAATTGCATAGAATTAGATTGAATGAACTAAGGAACCTCCGTAACGAGGCTACAATATTGACAATTAAAAGCCATGATAGTATTAAAATATATTATTGTACAATGCAAAAAATGACAAGGAGAGACTTGCGGATACTGGCCCGTATCCCTCCTCAGTCCTACTGATGGTCAAACAATGAAGGGAGCGTTACAACAGCACACACACACAAAAAAGAAAAACAAACACTGGTTCAAGGCGGATGAATTTAAGTGTTGGTCAGGTAACACCAGTTCGGTTGTTTCTGTTGGGGAGACGGCTGGAGCGTCCAAGTGGTCGTTCAGATGATTCCAGCTCAGCAGACACTCCATCGGTGCCATGACTTGAAGCTATAGTAATGTCAGTCATCTGGAATTAACGAGAGGTGGGAGCAATATCAGTGGTCTCACAATCACCAGACATATGAATCCTAAAAGGTTGACAAAGTAGTCAATTATTAACGAATTGATAAAACTATCTTCATCAGTTAAGGTTTTGTTCCCTTTAAAAGCACTCCCCTTTTTAATAGCAGCCCCTAAGCGACGAACACCAACTTACATACTTTTTATTTATTTATTTATTTTGCGCTGTTGTAACGCTCCCTCCATTGATTGACCATCAGAAGACTGAAGAAGGATACGGAGCAAAATCCGAAAGTCTCTCCTAGTAATTTTTAGCATTGTACAATAATATATTTTAACGCTAATGTGGCTTTTATTTGTCATTAGATTGAATTAAACGTAGAATTTAGACTTAAAGCGAAGCACTGGGACAATGACTTATCTTAGCCGCAATTCTTGAAGCCTTGACATGGCACGAATATTCTTTCAGAATATCAGAGACAACTGTTTGTCGTCATCACCTTGTGGGAGGGGTCAGGACGTCATATGCTCACGACACGTATAACTTTGAACCCATTCACTAGACTATTCCACCAGTGGCCTCGGCTGCTCTATTTTATTCTTATGAATATACTAATTTTCTAGCATGAGTAATAATGAGTGCTGCCGAAAATTAGGTAGTGATGTAAAGTATACCATGGCTAAGTAATATCTTTTGTCAGGTGCATAGAAAAAAAGTTATTCCAGAAAAACACCGGGACAAAGGATCTGAATCTCATAGTAATATTGGTAATAATGCATCAAAAATTACGTTATTAATATGACCCAGCATCTCTCTTGGCAGAATATAATTTCCCCTCATAATCAATAACAAGAAAACGAGAGGGACTTGACAAACTTTTCGTAAGTAAAACTGCAAGGAAGCCTCATCTCCACAGGTGGGTCAAGCTTTCACGTCCAAGTTACAACTCTATAGAAGTAAATCTTATTTGATCAGCAAATATGGTGATTCATCACCTTGAAACATTTGAAAACATTCATTTTCATTCTCTTCAGACATTCTACTAGAGTAGGCATTTGGCACTGATAATACATAATTACAGTTGAATATTTTTCTATGGAAAGTATGAGGGAATGGTTTAACTTTAGCTAAAACTGAAAAGTACTTGACATACAAGAAATATCAAAATACTGTACTACCATTTACCAGAATTCTACATGGTATGATTTTACTTAGATTAACCTACAATCAAACTTGAGAGGATCACGTTCTATATATGCCTTATCTTTCTCCCCAAAGGCAAGTAACACTAATATATACAGTATTATTATAGTCACCTAATGTTGAAACAACCTACACTATATCCTGTGCCTAAGATTAAAACTTCCCCCACAATAACATCACGATGAAAACCCTCTGAATGAAGAGCCAGTTAATGTTCTTTATTTCTGGTTACTCTGTACCGTATTAAACTCGTAGCCACTCAGCAAACAACGAATCACATCAGCTATCTTTCAACAGAGCTGTTATTGAATGTCCTCATTTCCTTTTACATTTTTAGTTTGACTACGATTGTAATGAATCACCTGCTAAGACAAACTGAAGAATGTTTAAATTGTAAAAATAAAAGAGAACGAAACCCAAATTCAATTAAAGTAGAAGTAAAGAAGGCATTCATAATTCCTGCGAGGTCTCAATCCACGATCTTCATTTGGGACAATGGACCCTAAATCATCCGCAGTTTCAGGGTTAATGAGGCGGTCGGTGCGTGGTACTTGAAACGCTCTAGGCTAGGGTGTTCCACACTCACAATAGAACGCGCCTATCCAGGAATAACCATCCTGTTCCTCGTTCCTCTTTTTTTGTTTTTTCTTTTTTTTTCAGGGGGTCCATCTGCTAAGTCTGCTCTCCCCACTACCTCTAAAGCGAATACCCCTCCCACCCAACACACCTACACCAACTCCCTAATGTCTATGTAGTTCGTCTGTAGTACAAATCTCCAATCTTATTTCATTTACTGTCGTTTTACTATTAATTCAGTCATTGTGTTCTAATGAGGCTTTCTTGGGAGACGACGAGCGAATGAAGAGATACCATTTTTTCTCCTCCAATCGCTTTTGTTCTATTTTAATTACATTTATGGAAAACCTGCTTGTTTTAGTAACAATGTAGTTTTCTCATGGATTATTAATGATCTTATTTATTTTTTTATAATACAAATCAGTGTTTAGATTTCCATAAGCGTAACTTATGTGCAAGCGATGTGCAAGTAAGCAAAATAATTATTTTAGTAATTAATGATGACATATTTACTTACTTTGCCGCTTATTTAATAGCGTTTGCGTAAGTAGACATCATTTTTCAACACTTTCGTACTTACAACTGAATAATAGAACTTGCTGATTCCGTAAGGGAATAGGGAGTAACTGTAACTGATGGTATTGGGATAAAATTGGAGAGCGAAAAAATACGCGAAGCATTGAATTTACAAGGCTATATGCGGTATCTTTTTTGGAAGGAGATGGAATGTCTGTGGGAACCAAAGTTGGGACACGTGAAGGGAATGTTGAGCAGTTTCACTTATGGAATAGAAGTGTAGATTCAGAAAGGGATAGCAAGCCTAAAAAAATTCAAACAAATCAGATGAATTATCTGAGTGGTTTATTAGGCATGAGAAGGACAGAAATTGTGAGGTATGCAGACATGACGTAGGTTTTCTTTTCACTGAGATTTTGGATAGGAGTATTTTAATATGGCTCAACGTCTTAAACAATGGAAGAAGATAGACCGGTGGAAAATTTTGATATTCCGGAAATATAGATAGAGTACTTACGCACTGGAACAGGACACCCTTTCTCCACCAGATGAGGGCATGCGTGCAAGGTAGAGGTGAATGGTGCAGAGAAGAGTTGGATGGCCTGAAAATGACTCTTGTTGCATAAGATAAGAAGCTGCAAATTTAGCAGTTTTCAATTCTTTTAATCAGAAGTTAGGTGCAAAGTATAACAATAACTATTTCAGACTTCCCTCTTGTTACGTTGGTATCAAACAATTAAAAGAAACATATCAGTGCATGGCCTTGCCGTTAACTCCTGAAGACAGTTTTAATGATTTTAGTAATTCACAACAGCAACCCGTAGGATCAACTTCCAACTCGATCTGCTGAAAAACGGGTACTCGATTTTATATATATACATACATACACACACACACACACACACACACACACACACATATATATATATATATAATATATATATATATATATATATATATATATATACATATATATATATATATATATATATATATATATATATATATATATATATATATATATATATATATATATCTTAACCCCCCTTTTATTAAAACTACAAAAATTGGAAACCCTTACCTGTTGTCAATGGTGCCCTCTGTAATGGTGCCCTCTGTCTGCAACCATGTCGTTAGGCTAGTAAGATCTCGTAAATATAAAAATATACTATTCATTATCCAAAGCAGTTGAATATAGAATAGAACAAAATGATTAACAAGTCATAATGACAAAAACCCAAATCTGCCAATAAAGAAAACTAGTATGTTAACATTCTACCCTCCTGACTAAGAATTCACCCCCAGACCCAAAATGTCAATAAGTTCATTATATTAGTCAGGTTAGATAATTCCGTCTCTAGTACCATGGAATAGAACCCATCTCTAATAAAGATAACAATGGATAGAAAGCTTGGAAGGATAATTTTTTTATTCCGCCAAGGCCTAGTGGCCCACCCATATTCAGCTGTGCCCCCTAGGTGTCCACAGGTGCCCCATCCCACTGACAGACTAATAGCTACGCCACTGTCATGAACTATACATGGGGAAACTGACAACGTCTCAATGAGGATGCTAGTATGCGAAAGCGAACTGAAAAATGTATTAGGTGTCGGGGGAACCAGTCCTACAATTTAAGGAATCTGGTTTTCGCATGGGCATTTTACCGCTAGTTTTAGCAACCTACACTCTTACTACATCTTTCGTTGGAGTAGTTATTAAGGTTGGACTACTTATAATAAGGAATTGGCATAGTGATTTGAAGATGAACTGAAATACAGATTTGTCTG
>NC_061107.1:38256643-38279143 GCF_015104395.2 Macrobrachium nipponense | reverse complement strand
ATGTGTGTGTGTGTTAAACAGGTATGGAGAGAGAATACCCCCTTGCCGAAGCCTGTTTAGGGAGCCAAAGGTGTGCGACAATACGTTACCCCATTTGGCACAGAATTGCTGTGTGATCAGCAATATAAAATGCCAATTAGATATAGGGGTGTGCCTCTTTTATGCAGCTCACGTCCACCAAACATAGGAAAACAGGAGAGGCTGATGATAGGTAATATTCAGCAATTCTTTCAGTATAGAGATGCAGGTATCGGTTGAGTTGTTTGCTTCAAATCAGAACTGGTTGTTAGTGGTGTGTAGAAAGGGGAAAAGTCTCACTAGAAGAACCGACTCAAGTATCTTCGACGCGATCGTTGTGATTGTAATCGGCCTGTAATTGCATCGTTTTAAGCTTGTTTTTTGAATTTAATGGTATCAAGTGAACTAAGAGTAGGGTGTCTGGAAGAAATTGGTGAATTAGGCAGACATTGAAATGGGCAGCTGGCAAAATATAGATTGTTGGATGGTAAAATTTGAGTACTTCCGAGGGAAGTCCATCGCAGTCGGCGATTTATTGTTAGGCAAGATGTTTATGGCATCGCTGATGTTACCTGGCGTAATACGATCTGCAAAATGAAATTGAATATCATCAGTAAGGAGGTAATCTACATCCCTTCGGGAGCCTTGATCGTTTATGCTTCCCTTATTCTCTGTGATAGCTTTTTAGTTTTGGGATTTAAGGACTGGATATCTTTCCAAAGACGAGGATAGAGGATAATCACCGGATTCTAAGTTTCTAGACATTGCATCGGCTCTTGGTTGTTTTTTAATTAAATCTGCAGTGCTAAAGAGCAAGACTGAACTGTGCTCTTGCCTGTCTCATTAGTAATACAGTGTGTCCTTCCCTCGGGCTACCATTTTGCCTCCACAGTAAAAACATTTCTCGTGAATATGAATACAGATCTTTAACCAAGTCATTCCATCCAGGTATATTACGAGAATTACCTTGACGAAATATGTAGGCAGTCCTGCCCGAAGCAAGCATAGCGGAAATTATCTGCGAATACAAATCATTCTGATCCCTCCTGTGGTGGCAATTTCTACAATTTGTGTTAGTACAAAGTAAGGCGTCTTCCGGTTGAACTATTCACTGCAACCTGGTTTCCGTGGTCCCCCTAAGTATATGGTTTTCTGTTGTTTTTTTTAGAATCCCAGTCTACAGCTGGAGGGCATCAGTTAGGGGGTTCACGGTAGGGAAGGATGGGGTACTGAATGACACCTGAAATGAGATGTGTTCGTAGCCCGTTGCAAGATCGTAGCGAATATTGCAGGTTGTGGAGATGTGATGCAATGGTCCAACCAGGAGGTTGTAATTGTGTCCGCTCTATTTTGTACATATGAATAGGAGGAGGGAGGGAGGAGCATTACATCACTAATATGGAAAGCATGATTTTGACGAAGTGAGTGAGTTCATTATAAAATTGTTTTGTGGGATGAGAATTAAGGTCCCCGATTATACAAATATGATCAGCAGGAGAATCGTGAATAATACTATGTAACTCACCTAGGATCATGTTGTATTGATCAAAATTATTGTTATTTTTCCAGGGCATTTAAACATTAATTATTAGGATTTTAGAGTCCACCACTGTCACCTGAAGCCCCAACAATCTGTCATTCCTGTAAGTCTTCACATTTACCACGTTGTCTAACGATTTGTGCCACAGGAAAAGAGAGGCCTCCTTTTTTTGGGCGACCAGCTACGATTTGATCTGTGACTTGCATCGATTGAAAGTTGAGAAGGTTTCTGAAAGGTCTTCATGTATTGAATTCCCGATGAGGTCATGTGGCCAGAGGAGAGTTTCTTGCAATGCAATGATGCCTTTGAAGTATTTAGGAGAATTTTTTTTACTAAACTCTTGACATTAATATTACTGAAAACAACATTTATGTTAAAAAGCTTAAAAATTCTAGGAATTTCTAAAAAACTTTAATCTTAGGGTCATTTTTTGATGTTATGCTCATTAGATTTAAGTTTGTCATTAGTTGAATGAAATGTTTTTCTACCTCTTTTCCATGCCACATCTACAAAAGTCCTTGGGTATCATTCTTCTACAAACATCATGATGTATGATACTCTCGAGAGGAATATGGTAAATGCCTGTGTTTACTTTTCCTAAATAGTAAACGTGGTTTGATAAGTGCCATTCAACAATCAAGAGTCTTTATCTTTATGAAGGGGCTCACCGACTGCCGAATTTCAAGGATTTTTCGAATTTTAGTTATTAACAATATTAATTTTTTTTATGTCTAAATGAACATATCTTGAAGCCATAAATGATAGCACAAATTTTTTGGTTGGTTTATTGACTGTTGTTCGTCGCTTATATGAAACTGTAAACCACAAATTGTAAATAGAAATGATAAAAAATAAATGATTCAGCATATGTCCCAGTCAGTTATTGTTTGTTTGTATGGTGTTTTTACGTTACATAGAACCAGTGAGTATTCAGCAACGGGACCAACGGCTTTACGTGACTTCCGAACCACGTCTAGAGTGAACTTCTATCACCAGAAATACACATCTCTCACTCCTCAATGGAATGGCCGAGAATCGAACGAGGTGGGACGCAAACACCATACCAACCACGCCACCGAGGCGCTTCCCAGTCAGTAATGGACTGTTTTCGACGGTTTTATACGCAATTAAATATTTCTAGAAACATTAATGCTATAAAAAAAAGTTTAGATTGGTTTCTCTGTGAACGAAAAAGACTTTAAAAAACGTCAGATTTAATGAATAATCTACATTGGATCAAGTCTCATATACGATTATAACATAAACAAAAACGTTTATTTGAAAAAAAAAAAATTTTTAAAATAAAAAAAAACATGAAAAAACGAGTTTGAGAATAAAATTTATTGAAAAATAATTATATTTCCACTTTTGTATCATATCATCTCTAGTGTTAGTGTTATAGAGAAAATCTAAACATTTTTGAGTTCCTCTTTTTTTTTTGAGTCCTGACATATTTGCTCTTTTGCTGTTTCCTGAGAAGATTTGTTTTTTTATTATCTTTTTAAAGTAAATGCTCAGATCTCAAAGAAGACTGAAACAAGACATGAATTTATTCAGTATTATTTTTAGAATCAGTGGTAAAAAAATTAGAAATGGGGCCTCATGACGGTTGGCTCCCCCATAAATGGAAAATTTTTTTGGTGATAATATATCAAGAGTGAGCACATTTCTATTCATTTGATTGTATTGTAAATTTCAAGCTATATTTCTTCTATAGCAAAATAGTTTTAGTGTAAAAGTCAGCCTTCTAACTGTAATAGTTCCATAGTTATTACAAAAACTTATCTTTTAAAGATATAAACGCTTATATATCCAAGAAAAAAGAACCAAATTCGGTGAAACATTAAGTGTACTAAAGATAACTTGTCTTGATACCGAAAGAGTGAAATTAATTTTTGAGTGGAACTTTTTTTTTTTAATATTTTGAAAAGTGTCGTTAAGATTTTTTTTATGCAAAAATAAAAAGATAACCTAGAAATCCAATTTCTAATTTTTTTCTCTTTGAAAAATTTCTATATACATAACTACATGCATTGCGAGAACGTACACAGGTATAAATAGAAACAGTAGTGCAAGTCATTAGGTAATTTTGCCTACACAAATTATGTTTAATAAACTTAATTCAAATCTTTTAAGTATGATAGGTGCATCGTTAATGTCCTTAGATATTGTGACCTTGTTGCAATCGGATTTTCAGTTACAAGGAGTTACAAGAAGTTACATGGATAAAGATGTCTCAAAGGAACTTGTTAGTCCATCCGATGGAGACATCATGTCTGCTCTCAGTTATCTCTAGGAGTAGGTTTTGCTGTCCTAGCTTGCTTTTAAATTCTTCCACACAGTTGCTGTTTACAACTTCTGGTGGCAGCTTATTCCATGTGTCCACATATCTTGTATGTGAAGAAGTTTCCTTCAATGAGATGTGTTGCATCTCTTCAGCTTGAGTTTCCATCCATTATTTCTTGTCTGGTTTTTCGTTTAACGTAAATAGATTACTGTCTCCTCTTACTATGCCTTGCAGTATTTTGAATGTTTCTATTAGTTGTCCTCGCAATCGTCGTGTTTCTAAGCCATACATGTTCAGTCTCTCTGATCGTCTAAGGTAACCTATTTCCCCCCCCAGAAAATGAATGTTCATAGGACATCAGACGAACGTACTTTACAAGCTGCGAACTTTAAGCCCCAAACTTCTTAAAAGTGCTTGAGATACACCTAAAAAGTACCTGTTTTTTTTTTTCGTGTACACTTTTAGGTTTGTGCAAGCCTTAAATATGCTTGAAATAAACCTCAATAAAAGCCTTGAAAGAGCTTCAAAAAACCATGGTATAAACCTTCAAAAAGCCCATATAGAACCTTAAATAGGCTTTATAAATGCCTCTTAATAATTACCTTTTAACTGCTGTTTATACAAACGTTGTAAGGATATTAAACAATCCTTATAGAGGCCCTGAAAATGTGTTTACAAGGTTTACATGAACCTTGCATTAGCTTTGAATAAAAATTTTCAAGACCATAAAATGAAAATTCATATACCTTATAATAAATAACCCGGGAGAATGAAAGTTTTAATCTTGCTTATCATTTATTTTGCACCGACATGTTTCAGTGAGGACTAACACTGTACAAGTAAATAGTCAAATAATGTGGCCTCTGTTTTGTATATAAATAACCTACAAATGCACTCTATTGATTCTTACCTCAGTAACAACCTCATTCCATAAAAAAAAATTACTGTATAAGATTGCAACCACTTTGAATGATACACACAAAAGATGAAAGATTCAAATATATCACATCCCACCAAGCGTATGAACCATTTGTTTTGGTTTTATTTCTATATTTCTTTTGGTAACAGATATATGCATGTACAAACACTGAAAATATACATGAAATAAACCTTATAAAATATGCTAATATGTAGATACATACATACATACATATATATATATATATATATATATATATATATATATATATATATATATATATATATATATATAAACAATTTGGACGCACACACTTCCACCTCCCTTCCTCTGTGGAGTCATTGATTTCTTCCTCATAATTTCACTGAAGCGGCAATAGCTGCCAAAAACTGACTGTGGTACAGTTCCACCTTTTCAACCAGATGCCATGACACAATTCAGCCATGCCTCAACCTCCACAAACAATTAAAGTCGCATCCTGAAAAAGTGATATATATGTAGTTTTCCCTCTCTCTCACATTAGGTATTGTATGTGTTACTGTAGCCTACAGTGTTTTTGAACTGATTTTGCAAATCTTTAATTCAATTAAGTTAATTGCACCTTATTAGTAACAACCGATTAACAAAAAATAATATACATTACATGAATATACCAGTACAATATAGGGTAGGGCTATGAAATTTCACAAGATATAAATTAACTGTTCTGGTAACTCACTACTCAGTCTATTATACTGTAATAAGATAATGAACTTGCAGACCCTGAGAAAAATATGAAGCTATACCTCATTCATTTTATCCTGAACTGTGCAAAAGGGAATAGCCCAGGTGAGTTTGTAAGCCAAACGCTGATTTACTGCTACCGTACAATCACAGGTCTGAACTATTTATTTTTTGCATTGGTTTTACAATTACAGTGCTTTATCATATTTCATAAAAATATAAAGGTAATATTATCACAGCATTGGAACCTACAATGAGTTAAAAAAATTATTTTATACTAGAACCAATCCCTTTCTCAATATTTACCATGAATATCTGTTCTTCAAACACTAATTGCACTAACATCACCCATTACTTTTCTTTCAATGCTAGAGGTCCTCCAACAAGGAAAGGGTAACTCTAGGAAATACTCCACGCCTTATTTTATTTTCAATTTTCCATAAAAATAAAAAAAATAAAAAACTTTTGGGTAATTCTTACTATTAGAGCCACATGAGCTTATAAAAAAGTAGATGCATAGAATTAAAGAGAATAGTGTATAGAATGCATAGATAAGAGTCAGTAAGGGAGGAAATGTCTAATAATGATGTTTAAAGTGGAGGTTAGGTTAAGCAATATAGGTTAGGCTAGTACACAAAATTTAGTGTCCAATAATGCTTTACAGACACAGAGGTTAGGTTAGTGTAGAGGGGAAAAAAAAAAAACTACATTTTGTATACTAGGCTAACCTATAATGCTTAAAAAAAAAAATGGAAAAAAACCGTGGTCAGTAAAATAGGAAGTAACCCTTTATTCTATAACCACCAAACAAGCTTGGGGGCCTTATGGGAATCGGGGGTTTTGGGTGCACTAGCATAACATAACCTCTGCGTCAATCAAGCATTACCTAGATGGGTGGTTTGCCCCCATATCCCCTTTAAAGGTGGGGGGCTTCTTCCTCACATCCCTTAACTTACCTTGTCACCTTGTGCAGCCTAAAGGTTTGGTCACATTAAAACCCTTATAACAAAAGCAACTCTTCCTAGTCGTTGATATTTCAATTTCCAAAGAAAATGCAGAATTATTCTCTACGTAGACTAATGGTACTTTTCTCTCATACTAGTATTGCTATAGGGATAATATACTATAAAATTATAGTGAAAGATAATGGCATAAGCTGCTATCACTTACCTATGGGCCCTGGCTTTCTCAAGTCGGCGTAGTGGTATCTATATCAGCTGACATGCACTTGTATGAAAATTTAATTCAGCCACTTTGTCAAACAAATTCAGTTCGTGCGGCCCGCCAATTTGTTTACGCTGCTGCAGAGACATCAGGTGGCGGCATTTGTTGACAATTTCCCAGTTCAAAATTTCTCGATCACAGATTATTGCTGTATCATTTTGGGCTTATATAAACATATTTCAGTACTCTATATGCTGTTGTTTGCTCACCAAATGAGGACGAATGTTTAAAACAACAATTAATAAAGGAAGTCTTTTTTAAGAAAGGAAAATGAAAAAAACCCATTTAAATTTCCCTCGAAATGGTGAAAATGAGGTTTGTGCATGTTTTTGCATAGTACTATAAAATTACGATTTTTGTGCATCATTATATTTCTGCATGTGACAGGTCTAAAATCAATGAGAAAACACATCATTTACTGTATATAGAGTTGCATTATCATTGACGTCCTAAGTATGTGAAAAAAACGTTTGTTGGAAGTTTGTGAAGCACTGACCTAAATAGTGCCTTCATGAGCCTGAGATGAACAGCGTATTTGAAGCTCACGAACGTTCGCTTCTAGGGGGGTTGCCTGATGGATGGAATTAACCTTGTGGCTCTTGTTTGTACCCTTTCTAATATATTTATGTCATTTCTTAGTATTGGTGACCAAAACTGTACTGCATGTTCAAGGTGCGGTCTAACTATTGATGTGTGGAGCTGTAGTACCGTTTCCTTGTCTCTGTATTTGAACTGTTCCTTTATGTATCCCACTAGTTTCTGTGCCTCCTGTTTAGCTTTTATTAGGAACTGTTTTGTAGATTTTAAATCCTTAGTAATATTAACTCGAAGGACCTCATCTTGTTCTACACTATTTATGTCATTTTCCCAAGCAGCGTGAATGTTGTTTGTTCCTATTTGTAACACTTTACACTTATCCACATTAAAAGGCATTGCCATCTTTTCGACCACTCTCCTATTTCTTTAGATAATTTCTTAAACTTTCTACTGCCTCTGGGTCTGCTGCATGTACACCTACTTTGGTGTCGTCTGCAATTTGCCTATCCTGTTAGTTAAATAGTTTTCGATAAAATAGTCCAAGAAATGAAAGGTAAGTGAAGAAGAGAGAGAGAGCAGAGAGAGATCGAGAGAGAGAGAGAGAGAGAGAGAGAGAGATAAGGTTCTTATTATACATGCTTGGCAAAAAAAAGGTTACAAAAATCTTATTACGACCGAAATCCAGAATGTGAATGATTTCCTGAGATTAATCATACGAGGGATGAAAGGCAAGGACACAAATGCAATAGACATTTTCGAACTGGTTCTGGATCTCTATTTTATTATGATTGGGTTTTTATGATCGTCATTCACACTTTTTTTCATTGCCATATTAATTCTTCTATCCTCATTAATATTTTTTCATTTGTAATTTTTGTTAATATTTAACCAATGTATTGCATACAAAAAGGAATTCCCCCCACCATTTGTAAGATATAGACTTACTTTACCCCCTGGATAGATTAAAGATCCATTTTTTATATTTCCGATTTTAAGAATAACAGTATCCTGTGAGGTAAAAGCCTCATTAATTTCTAATACCGTGCCCAATATCCCTCGGTCTCTATGTGCGTCGGACTAAAATTACCTAATCTTTAAAATAATTTTGGGAAGAGGAAAAAATCCGTAAAAATAAAAATGAGTTTTCAAAAGTCAGATTTTCAATTATTCTGTTCATATCATACTTCATTAAAATCATTATAGCCCTCAGAGTGAAAATTGTCCAGGAGGTTAATATAGATACTATTATATTAATAATAAACAAATTATTACATTTGATCGTTATCCTTTAGTTAGTTCCCTGCACTTTTTCTATGGTTTACTGTGTTCACCGTCTATTTCATTCTGCCTAGAAAAAAATTAGAAAATCGACACAAATTTACTCATATATGTTGACCGATAACGAAAATTAACCAAGTACTTAAAAATTTTCACTTAACACTGCAAACTTTTTTCTTCAGTTGAATTTAAAAACTTCTAATACGAAATTTGAGACGCAGCATTATTTACCTTTTGTTTTGTTTAGTCTCTAAGGTAAATGCTCTCTCTCTCTCTCTCTCTCTCTCTCTCTCTCTCTCTCTCTCTGTCTCTCTCTCTCTCTCTCTCTCTCTCTCTCTCTCTCTCTCTCTCTCTCTCTCTCTCTCTCAGATCCTGCTTAATTTTTGTACAAACGCTAAGGAGAGGAATGTATAAGAACTACCCACTTAGTTTTTTTATGATTTGAGAAAAAATTCCAACTGCGAGAGATGAAGTGATGTGACGTTAAAATTTCCACAAAATGTATGTTAAATAATTACCTTGAAGGCACTGGCTATAAGTCAGGAACTTAGAATAATATTTTTTCAAGGTTGGAGAGAAATTGACTCGGAACAAGCGCAAGTCCTTGAGCAAATTACACGTCAGGTTAATCTGCTACTGAATTTTATTTGTTGGCTCTATCATTTTCGTGAACATATTTCTTTGTATTATTAGTATTGTCTACGTGACTGCTTTTGTTGATGTTAGTTTTTGAAACATAACGCTGACTTACAAAAATTTCCTTCCGAACTTTTTTCTTGTCTTTAATCAATGATCAACTTATTTGAAAATTTTTATTTTTTTATACCATCATGGTAAAATTAAGTGTAAATGAATTTCATGATTGTTATCCGTAAGAATGGGCTTTGCTTATCATTTAAATGAATCATTTAAATGTATATTGCCTGACAAATTTTCGATCTTTATAATTCTTTACGAGATTGATTTCATTCTAAAGCAATTCAAAGAGAATTGCGCCTGCGAAATAATAGAGGGTACCGGAATTTAGATTTCTGTTTCCATAATACGGCATGATATAATATCGAAATTACCCACTGGCGTCATAGAGCAACTACAATCGATACTGAGTCTTCAGTTAAGGATAGTTGAATTTCATGAAGAGACACATCTATGATCACGCCCAGATTACCCTAATTTTGAAAATAGCTTCGATTATTACTTCAAATCATCTCGATAGCGTGGATACGAAATATCTGTTAAGTGAGACGAGAAAAGTATCAGCTATTTTAAAGTATTTTTAGATATATTTTATTCATTCACCGTCTCGCAAATTACAGTCATAACTGGAATAATAAAAACACTATTATTGACAGTAAAGTTATCAAATTAGTGTTTGATGCATTATTACGTAATAATGGCTTACGTGCTGCCGCTTCCCAGTCAAGAATGTCGAGTCTACTGAACTGGTCCAGGAACAAAGCATTTGACATGCAAATCGTCATGTAGTCATGTCATGGAAAATACAGTAAATAGATAAATGTTACAACAGTATGTTATGCCACTTATGCTATTTGTCCTTCAAATAGATGTTTCAAAAAACAAAAGTCCTTGGTGATGGTATGAGTAACGAGAGAGACTCAAGAACACAGAGTAAAGCAGATTATGTTATTTTAATGAGAAAAACAACACAATCCCTGCTTAGTAGATTGGAACATACAACTAGATGGGCTTTAAAAAAAAGAAAAATAAACAGCGAGGAAAGAGTATGAGCGAAGGTATGCAATTCTAACAACTAAAGAAACAATAAACATGAACAATTATATCTAATACACGTTCTCTCAAGATAAAACTTAATGAATTATTAATGAAAGAAAGTCAAAGGCATAGACGTTAATGATAAACATTAGAGATGGTTACCCACTTTCAATTTATCATTTTCCTATTTTCACGCGATGCAGACGAATTACAGAGAAGTCTTCTTAGGCATACCCAGGGTGCTTTTTCTGAGACGGAATTTCATGGTTGCCACCTTTGTTAATCTGCCAAACCACCGTCGAACTGAATGTCTCCTCACAACCAGTTGATCCGATATCTGCTTTGCCCTAATACTAGATTGGTTCAACGATATATCTCGGCTGTTATCTGAGGAGTCAAATCACGCCTTGGCCCATACTAAAATTATAGGGGGCAATAAAGTGATGCGTACTAGGCAAAAATTGCGGTGGGAGCGCTGACCAAAAAATATACATGCAGCCGCTTATGAAACCTCCAAGCAAGGTGACGAGCGCTCTCTCCTTGTCAGTGTTCAAAGCTCTACGCGTTTCTCCACGTGCTGTAGGCTGCCCAATGCACTGGCGAAATTTCTTCCCAACTTTTCCGTTCCTTCAAATTCGACAAGATATTAGGCCGCTTGACGCTTTGCGGCCTATTATCATGTCGAGTACGTACTTGAGACTACTACTTGCTTTCTTAAATTCTCAACAAGAATTCGAGGAACCATATACAAAATGAAAAATACCATGTAACTTCAGTTCGTTCTCAATATATATCATATATGCAGCTTTACAAATACAAGGAATTTCAACAAAAATCAGGAAAAAAAGTACTAGTCAAACAAGTATATCTCATGTAGTTTAGTTCATAAGAGTGTTGGTGGTACTTGATCACAGGGCACCTGCATATACTGTAGCGAAGTACTCTTTGAAGTCTTTACGAGGTTTTATATACTGAAGAGAAAGAATGCGTGAGAAAATAGAAATCTAATAAACATAGTGATAAATTGTAGTCTATTCACACCCATTCAAATAGTTTTCGTAAACTAGCAATCAAAACAATAAAAGACACTAAAGTACAGTTTTTAGTGGCATATTTATGGAGAGTATGAAGTCAAGATATTTTAAGAACTTGGTAGTCGTACAGAGTTAAACGTAAACCTAAATATAGGTATGAGAGAAATTTAGGCAAATGTACCCTAGGTGGAAACAAAAGCCTGATAATAAGACTTCTGACCTCACGTCACACCGATTACTCCAGATGAGTAGCAAAAGACATGAAACTGGATATATTCAACAGAGGACCGAAAACTAACTTTATTAAATTTTTATTTATTATCTTTAAAATGATTCAATATGTCTGTGTATGTAGTAATACTCCAAGATAACAAGTAATTTTCGCTGTAGCAAAAGCTAGTGGGCATGCATTATTAAACCATACTTTAAACAGAGAGAGAGAGATAGAGAGAGAGAGAGAGAGAGAGAGAGAGAGAGAGAGAGATGTCGTGGGAAAATATATACAACTTCTATTACTCAAGGGATTACGCTGTTCTAAAGTGTTTTTACATAAGAAACTGGATATTCATATCATCATTCTAATCGCGTTTCTGAGTGCCATTGATAACGGAGACAACAAAGAAAGAGAGGTGGAATCTGCAAGAATAGAGAGGAGACGGAAACAGTTGTATTCTTAATAAAACCCACAGTTAGTTCTCGTAATTCAAAGTTCTCTTGTTATGAGATAATAATTATAATAATAAAACTACTTAAAGGTATTATCTGACATTTATTAATCTATGCTTGTCTGGAAATCCTGTACATTTTTTATGATGTGTTCTAGATCACTGTAATTAATAGGATATAGATATACCACTAGTAGTATTGGTAGATATTATCATTAATATTTAAGGTGAGAGCTCTCTTCATTTGGTTTCATGAAGTTAGATAATTTTAAAAAATTATGTATAAATGTGAAGCTTATGATCTTAGTGCCTTATCGCTTCAAATAACTAGCAATTTACCAATCATTACTAAAAGCATATTCATCTGCTGCTTCATATAAGTGACTCACTAGTGTTTTTTTAACTATGATGTATGATAAATTTGTAAAGTAACTAACTAAGTTACGGGCATAGCCAGCCCGTTTCACGAGCAGAACCAGCTCCGTTGCAGTGAATCCTTTCTTACCCCAGGCCCTTAGAGGGGGGTGGAGTTAGGGTACGATGAAAACCCATTATCAACCATCTTAGGGTCCCCACTATAACCCTGCCAAGTTCCATGCCCATCGGACATACGGTTTGGCCGTTATTGAATGACAAATGGATGGATGGACGGACGACATAACACCCATTTGTCCATGGTAATCGCTCTATAGCAAGGAATTACATGTTTAGGAAAGAATAAATGCATTTTCTTCAAGTAGGTCTGCAGTAAAGAGGCATTCACGTGCGTGTTGGAGGCGCATGCTCTCATGATTGTTCTAGAATCGTCAGGTGTGATAGGGAACTCAACAGGCGCCGACATGTCGTGAGGAAACGCAGCGTAAATTTATGATGCAAACATTTCGTCCCCCCCCTAGATCCTTCTAAAAGTTCCTATGACATTCGCTGTATGCTCCGCCCCATTCAGCCCCGCCCCCAGAGTGCGTATATATATATATATATATCTAAAGAGGTGAAAGAGGGGGAATGGCTTAATAATATGTTTAAAGTGTTTACTAATAATAAAGTCACATAGCTCTGCTTGCCTAGAGACAAGGGGTGGTACACTGCAAAGTTCACCGGAGAGAGAATGGTATTTGCTAACAAGCAACTTGTCTCAGAGGTCGTTCCCCGTTTGCGAGGCATGTGCATTCGTTTGTACGCGTATTACAGGCCTACTGGTTCAGGGTACTTGTGGAAGACGCATTCTTTGTGCAAAGGAGAGAAAACAAGCGGTTACCCTAAGTGTCAGGAGAGAACGCCCATCGAAAAGGTAAGACACGTTCTTTAAAAACTTAGAAAATCTGTTACCTTTTGGGAAAGAGAGAGAAGTGTGGAAATATGTTCTCTTTACGTAATACTTGAAAAGAGTGACGTTGTGGTGTCTATATAAACTAATTATCTTTATTACAGATGGGTCCGATTCCATGGTTGATTAGGAATGGAATTCTCTAATTGACTAATACTAGACAGTGTGACTTGTTTGGGGTTTGAGAGTGTAACCTTAGTCCGGAAGGTAGAAATGTTATCTTATTGTTTTCTTTATGGGCAGATTTGGGTATTTGTGCCATTATGACTTGTTAATAATTTTGTTCTTTGGTGTTTTATAACCAATTGCTTTGGGAAATAAACGATATTTTTGTATATTTACGCAGTTCTTAATAAGCCTCGTGACATCTTAACAGACAGGGCCACCGTTGGCAACAGGTAAGAGTTCCCAGTTTGTGTAGTTTAGGGAATAGAGGGGGGGTAATAGTGGTTGCCAGCGGTAAAGGCTTTTTTTTTTTTATATATTTTTCAAGCTGTAGGTACGCTCCGAAGTGGACTGGTGACCAGTTAGAAATAGGGGGTTTCGGTTTTTATTTTGATAGGAGAAGAAGGTTTTATTAATCATGTCAACAAAGCAACTCAGGGTGGTCATTACTGCTGAATTCGACAGAGAGAAGCTGTTCCTCAGACAGTCTTCCTCTCCCAAGCCAAGCCAGTTTGTTTCTTGAGATTACGGAATAAAGGTGTTTAAAAAGAGAGAAAAGGGGGTGGGGGGAGAAAAGTTTGGTTTTCGACATATTAAAGTGTTTCGCAGTTCGCGCATGTTTGCGGTGTAATGTGAATTCGGTTTTACGGTCATATGAAGACGTATAAGTGTATTTTCGAGTTTTTTTTTTTTTTTTGTTTTTTTTTTTTTTTTTTCTTTCTTAGTTTTTTTCCCTCTTTTTGTTTTGTGGATTTTCTTTTAACTTTTTGTTTCTTGTTCATGTTCCTTATGTTTGTGTGTGGCGAACTTGCCTGAGTGGATTTTTGCGGCAAGTCGTGCCAGAGAGAGAGAGAGAGAGAGAGAGAGAGAGAGAGAGAGAGAGAGAGAGAGGCGAGTTAGCTCGGAAACACCTTACGTTCTTACTTTTCCTATCCCTTTCTTATTATTATTATTTTTTTTTATTGCCATTTTCGTGGGGTTGATTTTGTGATTGGGGGACGGGGCACGCTTACCTTTTGTTATCTGTTGTTGGAAAATTTTTTTTTCTCCTTGATTGGGTTTAGTGTATATAAGTACATTGATGTTATTGAGATCGGGGAACAGCCTTGGGAAACAAGATAAAATGGCGATACCAAACCGACGACGCTACTACATCACGTGACGAACATTTCTCAGGGGTCAGCCCGTTCAAAGGGATCGTGGATGGCGCTTTGTCACAACCTTTGCATATTTTCATAGAGGGAGTTAATACTATTTAGCGGAAAGAAATATAGTAGACGATGTAGAGGCATTCAGAGAGGCGAAAGCTTTGCTAGATTTCAATAAGGGAGACCTCAGTCATAGGTCAAGTCAAGGAGTTTCCAATTTACGAATGTCGTACCTGGACAGACTTGCAAGCATTTTTGAAAACCGCATATGGCTCAAAAGAACACGGAGATATGGTGAGAGACCTTTCGAGGTCTTTTATAAACTACGGAAAAGCACTTAATAGCCTTGTAGAACATAGTTCAAAGCTGTTTGAACGCAGTGGCAGATTGGGTAGGAAAATTGAAAACATCTAAATGGGTTTACAGGGGATAATCTCCCTCTAAATAATGTTCATAAACTGATCTATTTTTCCCTGCTCTTACACGAGGTACCCGATGCAATAGTGGATAGCTTTGATGAAAAGGTTGAGCCTACCTCAGACGAAGAATTACTTATACCCAAATAGATAAACACAGGTCTAAATGTCCCACCGTAGATAGCACAATTTTTAACGGGACAGGCCCGAGGGATAGAGTACAGAGAGACACGGAACTCTTTTCTCATCGTCTGTGTGCAAAAAGTTGAGTATAACAAAAGATCGTTCGATCAAAAGCAACAGCAGTTGCGTTGTTTTCAATGCAATAAAACCAGGACATCAAAAAGAAATTGTGTAGGGTTAATATTGCGGAATGTGTAAAAGTACTGAGCATTATTGGCAGTCTTGTCCATCTCAGATACGGAGAGATGCGAGGCCTGCACCGCAAGGTTCTGGTAATTATAATGTGAGAACTTCCCAGGCGGGTCAAACCAGAGGGCAAAGGGATCGGCGAAATTTTTTGGAAGCCCGATCAACAAAAAGGGTACAGGTGATTGGTATATGCCATTGTGGTCTCGTGGGGGACGCCCCAGAGCCCAAGCCCATAGTCTATGGAACAGTAGGGGATGTGGATATCCCGGTTTTCATAGACACTGGGGCATCAATAAAAATCTAATGGACTATAATTTGTATCAATCCATGTTCTCCAATTACCCGTTTGCAGCCCTCTACGGAGACGGTGTGTGATGTGCAAGCCCATAGATTAAACACCCTGGGTTGTGTACAAATAAGGTTTGCTCTCGGTGACAGAGTGTTAACAGAACCTTTTTAGGTAATAAAGGAATTGCCTTAGGTAATAAAATCTTGTTGGGTCATCCTGCTTGTAGAAGACACAAGATTTCGATCCATGCGGGGTGCTAATGGATAACAATCGGGAAAATGAATTACCTCATACCATATGAGGACGTGAATAGAATGGAGGACATGGAGGTTATTGAAAGAGGAGAGGTGCTCGGTGGTATTAATTGTTTCGGTGATACGAGTGTTATGGGGAAAGGTAATGTTAAAACACACGTTGGTGATCTGGGAGATGATTACGGGAGTTCTATCAGAGTTCATAGTGGTAACAATGATACTAACAATACTGGTGATGATACTAATATGGATGTTGTTTCTGATACTAACAATGCTGGGGATAAATACTGAGGGTGGTAATTTGTATGGGCGGTGGCAAGGGGAGATATTAACCACAAATATAGAGGTGTTTTTTATTTGAAACATTATGTTACTACCAGGTTCAAAGGTTATGGTAAAAGTTAAATTGAAGGAAATGAGAAAACCCACAGATGTGTGTGTTATTGAAAACAGTGAAAAGCTCAGGGGAGTTGTTAGCACGGCATCGGTGAACAGTGTATCCAAGAATGGGGTTACGTGGGTGGAGCTATTAAACTGTAATGATACAGTTAGGAGATACCAGAAAATACATATATAGTAGACTTCCATGATTGGAAATGCGATAGCGGTTCTGTGGCTATCGTAGAGGGGAAACCTGAGTTTTCGGAGGCAGAAATACAATCAAGGAAACAAACATTTAGTGAACATTTGGCTAATGCGGATTATAGCGAACACGTTGAAGCGATAAGCGGGCTCTTGGCGGAATTTGGGATTACGGTAGCCTTGCAAGGTGATAAATTGGGGTTGACTAATGTCTTAGAGCATAAGGTAAATTTGGGAGAGCAACACAAAACAAACCTATTTATATTCCTGCTATCGCATACCTTTCAAAATCAGAGAACAGGTATGAGAAAGAAGTTAATAGATGGGAAGAAGAAGGAATCATTAGACACAGTGGTGTCTCCTTACAACTTCCCTGTTAGCGGTACCTAAGAAAGACGGTTCGGTCCGTGTATGCGTCGATTTTAGACGTTTAAATGAGAAAACGATCCCTGACCGCTACCCAGTTGCGTGCATACCAGATCTTTTTGTGTCGAAATTGGGGACATAATATTTATAGTTCAATTGATTTGGCGCAAGGTTTCTTTACAGGTCCCTCTCAGCGAGAGTAGCAATTGGGAATATACCGCCTTTTCAGTGCCCCCAAAGGGACACTATGAATTTACGCGAATGCCTTTCCGGTTTATCGGGCAGTCCGATGACTTTTACCAGGTTAGTGAACACATTTTTTGCACGGGTTTATTGGGCAAAAATGTTTTTTGTCTATATGGATGACATCCTGATCGCAAACGGACACGATCGCGCAACACCTGGAAGTGCTTACAGAAGTACTTAGGAGGCTTAGATTTAGCGGGGTTGAAAATCAAGTTAGCCAAGTGTTCGTTTCTTGAAAAAAGCAGATCACATCTAGGGTCACGTCATATCTAAGGAAAGGGCGGGGTAGAGTAAATGACGATAAAGTCAAAGCAATAGCGAATTTTCGCATCCCCAGATCAAAGAAAGAGATTAAGTCATTCCTACCTGGGTATCGCCGGTTTCTTCAGGAGGTTCGTAAAAGGGTTTTCGAACATAGCAGCTCCCCTAACTGATGTGTTGCGGGAAGACGTTCAATTTCAATGGAAGGAATCCCAGGCGGAGAGTTTTCAAAAGCTTAAAGATGCGCTAATGAATCCCCCGGTTTTGAAGTTTCCAGATTTTAAGGAACCTTTTACATTAGTGACTGATGCAAGCCAGGAAGGCATTGGTGCATGCCTTATGCAAAAGTTTGATGGGAAATTTCATCCTATAGCATTTTTATAGCAGGAAGTTCAGGACAAAGGCAGTAACGAGAAGTCCATGGCCACCACCCCATAGATAAGGAAGCCTTTGCAATAGTGTCGAGCTTAGTTCATTTCAAAAATGTTACTGATGGGGAATAAAGTAGAAGTCCTTACAGACCACAAAACCGTTACTTGATCTTTTTAATAAACCCGATTTGTCTCAAAAGAGCTCGATGGTTTCTAACTATCAGAGATTTTGATGCAAAGCTCAAATATATAGAGGGCAAATTTAATGTTGTCGCGGGGACGCTTTGAGCAGGAGTTTTCATGACGTGGAAGGTTTCAAGTCCGCGCAGGTCACTAACGAAGCCATACAATGGGATATACCCCACATAGAGCTAAAGCAAGATGAAGACGAGGTCTTAGCAGATGCGAAAGCATTTCTGAGAGGGGAATTAGTCAAGAAACGTTATAGCTTGCCTTTTTCGGGTTTGGAGTTAGAAGGAAATCTGTTGGTTAGGAAAATTAATATAAGTTGAGAACCGTGAAAGTAAAGGATAGACGACGACAGATCGTAATTCCGAAAGTCTTAATTCCAGTGGTTTTAGATATAGTTCATTGCAGGTTCGGTAGTCCTCACTTGGAAATAGAAAAAACTTATGATGAGTTCGGCTAAATACATTTGGAAAAATATGGGTAAAGATGTGGAAAATTTCGTAAGGATTGTGCGGTGTGCAACGCATGTAAGCCTGCTAGAACAACGTCCATGCAAATTAGGATCGTATCCTATACCGAGTAAACTTTTCAGAGAATACATATGGACGTCTTAGGGAATTTTTTGTGAGTCTAGATACGCGAACAAGTACTTGCTAGTGATAATAGATGAACTTACAAGGATAGTAGAAATTTTCCCACTTAAGCATAAAACAGCCGAAGAAGAGACAATAGCATTCTTCAATGGTATCGTTTGCAGAGACGGTTTCACGCCGAAGTTCTATTAACCGACAATGGGAGGGAATTTGTGAACAAAACCTTGGAGTGTTTAGCTGAATTCATGGGAATACAGAAAGTAACAATTATTCCATACAGACCCGAGGCTAATGGGTTGTGCGAACGAGCGAACAGGAAAGTGCTCGAAGCGCTCAGAAAAACGGTAGGTGGTAATGATAGAAATTGGGACAGATATATTAACTTGTTAGACATAGCATTAACACCATGGTTAGCGATTCAATTAAAATGTCCCCTTTTGAAGCTTGTTTGGTTATCCAGCGCGAGGCACATTTGATTTGTTAACTACGCCTCACCAGGGGGAGGATACAGTTGAAGCGCTGATATCCACAGCGAGAGAGAGACACGCATGTCTTAGCCTAATCTCGAGTCCACAACCAGAGATATGGTTCAAAAGAGTATTAGTAAATCATCTGATCCCAAGATCAATGTCGGTGATAAGGTAATTTTTAAAACTAACGTGAGAAATGAGGTTAAAATACAAACTAGGCCGAAGTTGAAGGTCCTTTAAAGTCATTGAAGAAGAAAATTTGTTGGAAATAGGTTTGTAGTTTTAAATGAAACGAACAGGTCAGTCGAAGCTAACACATATCTCGAAATTGAAAAGAATTTGGTTGTGGCAATTAATATATGATCGCGCAATTGCATTCATTTTTCCTTTTGTTCTTGTTATCGTTTTTTGTAATTTGATGACAGAATGGTTTTGAAATTTTTTTTCCCTTCTCCTTTGTTTCCTTCGAATGTTTTTCTCTCTTATTGTATGTAAGTCTGCGGCGTTTTGGCGTAAGATTTCGGGGTTAATATTTTTCGGCAAATGTTTGCTTTAGCTGAGAAACGAGATGTTTTTTTTTTTAGCGTGGGTCAGTAATTAAATAGAGGAATTATTTATGTCACCTAAGTGGTGTTATATTTAAGATGATGGTTTATGTATAATGATGATGGTTCTGGGGGTGTGCTTACGAAGATCAGTACTAAACATTTTTTTTTGAGAATCATGAGTTTCTAGCGTCGCGAGTCTGATTATCTGCAATGCTCAGCACCTGACGGTTCATAGGTGGGTTTCTTTTTTGCTGAAGTTGCTGTAAGGAGTCCGGTTGCGAACCTTCCCTTTGGAATTGATGACTCGGGGATTTGCACGGTTTTCGGAGATGCCGATTAGACATTTCACGAGAACGTGTCATATAAGGGGATTTTTTTTTTTTTTCTTTGCCGATAGGGTTGCTGCGCTAGCAGATTCTGTAACGGTACACATTCCTTTTTGGGAAAAGATGTTAAATTATATATGTTTTTTTTTCTTTCTTAACGTCGTCCGAGATGATTAAACAACTGGTGGTTTTTCTTTTATCTTTTTCTCTTATGTGCGCTGTGTAATTGGGAGGGGAAAGTTCACTTACTATTGTTGTATTATCTTATTTTTATTTATTTATTTTTTTCTCTTCTTTTTCTTTTCTTACGAGAGATGTTGCAATGAGGGTTAAGCTCTAAATAGCATTTATCTATTGGATAGAAGGGGTGTTCGTCATTATTATTTTATGGAGGCTAGTTATATAAACCATAAAGGGGTTTTTACTGTTAGACTTTATGAGTTCTCTTTTGATAGTGTGTTTGTCAGATATGGGATTATTTGTGAGAATTCAGTAGGTAAAGATTTTTTGGTTTAGCGAGGGGAATTTTTCTTTTTCTAATATTTTGATTAGTAGATTGAATATATTAATTAGTGACGAATTTGTGGGGTAAACAAGACTTTAGTTATTTTATGACCATGTAGACCTTTTAATACGGACACACAATGACTTTGGAGAATTCCCAATTCTACGTGAGGATGCCAAGGGAGACGACTTCGTTCTACAGTACCAGAGATTGAGTCAAGTCTACACACGAAGGGCATTTTTGTGGACTGCCTTGGCAAAGGATGAGATGTCTTCGATATAATTTCTGGGATAAACCAGGAGTCTACAGTCTTCGATGAGGCGGGTGCGAGTAGCACTTGCATAGAATAACGGGGTGGTGACCACGTTTTACTTCAGTAGAAAACGTCGAATCTACGTTTAGCGACGGGAGGGTGTTGATACACTCACGAGGTCGCAGACGTTGAATAATGGCGCGTGCTGAGTTGTTTCGAGTTAGGTTACGTACTCGACCTGCGTCTACAACAATTCGCTCATTCTACAGGGATCCCAGCTGTTGACAGTTCTGCAGGATTCTTACAGACTTCTTCATGGTACTTAGTCGGCGTGTCTACAACTCGTCGATAAAGGATGTTTCACCGACACCTTCACGGAAGCCATAAGGCGGTTCGAATCCCGCCTACAGTGGAGTCAATTACTGTCCCGCCACTCGAAGATAGTGGTGAAGATGACCCTTTTTTTTTCGATGACCGCTATACTATACCAATAGTAATGATCATGTTAGCCGCTATACTGATCGCCCATTTGTGTACTTGGAGTCCTTAAACTTTTATGCATTCGACGAAGCACAAGTGCTCCGGCAACGGAGGAGGCTCTAAGTTCATGTGGTTACAGTGATACATTGGGCATTAGTTGCCGATATGTGAGACGGGAGTGCATTATTCTTTTCTTTTTTGAGCCAGCCTCTGGTTTTATATTATATTGTAAGACGCTTGTGTGTCTAGAGCTAGGCGGGTGCTAGCATTAGGGTAGCCGAGCTCCTCTAAAGAGGTGAAAGAGGGGGAATGGCTAATAATATATTAAAGTGTTTTTATATAATAATAAAGTCATAGCTCTGCTTGCCTAGAGACAAGGGTGGTACACTGCAAAGTTCACCGGAGAGAAGGTGGTATTTGCTGAAACATGCAACTTGTCTCAGAGGTCGTTCCCGTTTGCGAGGCATGTGCATTCGTTTGTACGCGATTACAGGCTACTGGTTCAGGGTACTTGTGGAAGACGCATTCTTTGTGCAAAGGAGAGAACAAGCGGTTACCCTAAGTGTCAGGAGAGACGCCCATCGAAAAGGTAAGACACGTTCTTTAAAAACTTAGAAAATCTGTTACCTTTTGGGAAAGAGAGAGAAGTGTGGAAATATTCTCTTTACGTAAATACTTTGAAAAGAGTGACGTGTGGTGTCTATATAACTATTATCTTTATTACAGATGGGTCCGATTCCATGGTTGATTAGGAATGGAATTCTCTAATTGACTAATACTAGACAGTGTGACTTGTTTGGGGTTTGAGAGTGTAACCTTAGTCCGGAAGGTAGAATGTTATCTTATTGGTTTTCTTTATGGGCACATTTGGGTGTTTGTGCCATTTATGACTTGTTAATAATTTTGTTCTTTGTTATAACCAATTGCTTTGGGAAATAAACGATATTTTTGTATATTTACGCAGTCTTAATAAGCCTCGTGACATCTTACAGACAGGGCACCGTTGGCAACAGGTAAGAGTTCCCAGTTTGTGTAGTTTAGGGAATAGAGGGGGGGTAATAATATATACATGCCCTGAGGGATCAGAGAGATCATCAGTTAGGGACCAGCAGAGAGCAGAGATCATCAGAGATCTCCGAGAGAGATAAGAGAAGAAGGAACAGATGAAGGATAAGAGATGAAGTCGGCACATGAGAGCCTTGGTCAATTCAAGTCAGTCGTCCAGTTAGAGACAGAACAACCGAGTATTTCGCGTTAGCAAGCCTGAGAGAAGAACACGTTCTACCAGAGGTTTTGAAGAGTTCCGGCCCTTCGAGTATCAAGAGTAAACATTGTTTTTCTGCAGCTACAAAACTTGCCAACAAGTATTTTCATTACCTC
>NC_061107.1:38253538-38256143 GCF_015104395.2 Macrobrachium nipponense | reverse complement strand
CCACTGACAACACCCTGTGCTCCACAACCCACCTGACCTTTCTCGGAGATTAATGCTCTAATGGGATTAAGTATTGTCTATGATCAAGAAATTCAGCCTGAACAACATAGTTCACATTCGTGTGTAACTGTTATTATGATTTACTTGATAAAAATACCACTTCTATTGTGCCCATTGTAATTAAACACAATTCATGTTGAACTGCTTATTAGGAAAAACTATTATAAATGCATGATATTCTGACTTATTTATTTTAACTTCATTTAACAAGATTTCTAATTACTTTGAAAGACTTAACGAGGTGAATTCCAAGGCAGATTAGAGTTTTTTTATCTCTACTAATGAGAGGTAGGAGGAAAATTGCATACAAGGTAAGTCTTAGCAATTAACGAGAACACAACATTAAAATGAAGTATGAAAGCGGAATAGTGAGATAAGCAAGGATTGAAAAAAAATAAAAAAAGGGAATCATTACAAAAAAGTGAGCAATAACAAAGTCGTTTTACGGTAACAGCCTTCCTTTCCTTTCTTATCCGATATAATACTATCTTTACATCATAATCTACAACCTATCTTTCCCACACCCCAAAATACCACGGCTTACATTCACCACCCCTTTAACCCATAAGGAAACGAAACCCCCAAAAACCTCATGTCTCCTATATATATATATATATCTATATATTATATATATATATATATATATATATATATATATATATATATATACATACATACATATATATATATATATATATATATATATATATATATATATATATATATATTTCGTCTCTATTGCCATTTTCGAATTCATTTTTACAAGGGAACTGAGTCATATATAAACTCCTTTTCGTAGGGATAATCTCCGTCAAATTGTCGGTGATTTGGCTTTTTTTTTTAACAGGAGTAAAACCGAGAAACAGACGATTTCCAAGGACGGTTTGACTTTCGAAACGCAGCAGTGTTGGTTTTGTAGGCTAAATCCAAACTGCCTGCAATGAGAAAAAATCTTTGAGTTGACAGGCTACTTAACCTTGATAATGATTCCCTTTTAATGACAGTATCTTTGTAAACAGCTACTAGCATTCAATCCATGCCAATGTGAAAGTCATCAAAGTGTGAAAGCCGTTATGCCAGTATCCAATGACTTGTACCTTCCCGCCCGAAGCACTCGGGCCCTCCACACATCATAGAAAACGTTCTTGCGGATTCACCTACTGTGCATTTCAAGGCAGTATCTAATCGATTTTTGTCAATAAAATCTTACCAAAGTATCTGGTATGGATCATATTTTGGAAATAGCTATTTGAAACCACGGACTAATTGGTAAAAATATGCAGTGATGTTAGTGTGGATAATTAAGGCACTTATCAGGGTAAATAAAAGAAATTTAAGGGGAAACTTGGCTAAATTTAGTAAGCACCCAAAGAGAGGCTAGTTGTGATATAAACTATGACATCAGACGTAATAGCAGGGTTCCCTGTAGTGTGAATCACAAATATTTAACCCTCTTTTAGAATACGTATTAAAGGAAAGGTTAGGCAAATCACTGTTTAGAGTGACAATAATATTACGATTTCCATTGGTGATACCTACCACGGTAATGAATATGAATTTGATATATATACATATGACAATAGTATAGCAAGGGGATTTGGTAAATATACATATGGTAATATCATTATTTTCATTGTACAGTTTTATGTTGACTATAGGAATACATAGCTGTTATATCACAATTTCTATTTACCTTTTGATCATCAGCTATATAAGACTTTTGGAATTGGTGAAATACAATCATATTAAAACGGAAATACGATCATTTAGAGGTGGTTGGTAAAATATTTTGCCGACAACAGAGCGAGGGCAGCCGATCGTCATTGGTGAGTGGTGCTACACCTATGACAATCCTAGCAAATTGCCCTCAAGGCTTTCATGACTGCTTTCGTGTTGTTTGTTTTTTGGAGTATGCAACAAAAAAAGAATCCTATGCGTCATATACTAATTATTAACGGGTAAGTGGTTAATAACGCTATACACAAACACCAAATGATTTAGACAAGAGGACAATGGTGACCTATATAGGGATTATACTAAAATGACAAATATGAAAAAGAGAGATATATAAATATTTTGTTTATGTTAAGGTATTTCTAACTTTTCAGACCATATATATATATATATATATATATATATATATATATATATATATATATATATATATATATATATATATATATATATATATATATATATATATATTTATATATTATGAATTGAATTCATGTATTATGTGTATATACATTTATTTGTGCACCATATCTGTCTACATATGTGTATGTATACGGCATATGTATTTATGTATGTTCTATTATCCTCTTCCCTGAAGTGTAAGTATGAATAATAACAATGATTAGGATTACTATAATATTAATAACAAGTGTAATGAAAATACCTGTAATGAATATTAATGCAATCATTATCATTATATTAATAATATCATTATCAACACTTTATGTAGCCGTGTGCATAGGGAAAACAAAGTATGTTAAATAAGGCATTTTTATTCATTGGCTAAAAACTGGTCTTTATCCACATAGAC
>NC_061107.1:38211038-38251038 GCF_015104395.2 Macrobrachium nipponense | reverse complement strand
TAAAGCAGTGGTCTTTTGCAGATTTCGTTCCACTATTATAATTCTTTTGCGTGTAGAGCCCCGAAGCTGTTTCTTTGTACTGAATAAAGTTCGTACATAAATAAAAACGCTGAAAAGAATATATTGAAAATAACTACGCAGTTTATGAAAAATTAAAGCAAAGGAAAAATTCTAGAGGACAAATTATTTGAATTCAGCATATATACTATCATGTATAGAGTAAAGTTGCCTCAACAATCCCTTCAATGCTTTCATCCTTGGTTTACAAAGACCCTCCGAATCCTTTCCAATCTTGGCTTCACCTATTCGATGATACACTTCTTTTGTCACCCTACATCATAGATGATATTAAATCTGAAAGATATATGCTAAAAATCGCTTCCATTTTTTTTTAATCTTGCATGTCTGTAATTTCATTCTAGATCTCACATCATCTTAACTTTCACACACTTTTACTATTTACACACACACACACACACACACACACACACACACACACACACATATATATACTATATATACATATATATATATATATATATATATATATATATATATATATATATATAATTTTGAGGAGTAACATGCCCTTCGAGTATCAAGAATAGACATTGCTTTCTGCAGTACGGAATCAAGAAGATGTCTGGAGTTTTACAGTTCTCCTTTGTGAAGCCACCGCGTCGAGCATGGATTTTCAACAGCTGCAAAACTGGCCAGCAAGTATTTTCATTAGCTCACTGTTTCCCCAGTTCATGCAAAGTATGATTTTACGTTTGTTATGGAAATAGGAGAAACCATTCTGGATTTATCTTTATTAGTAAGCTTGTAAATAAATCTCTGTTCTGTTTCTGTTTCTTTCTATATTCCTATCCCCAGTTTCAACTGTTGGTGTCGAATCTTTTTTGTTGATTATATTATCGAACCTGTAGCGGAACCTCGGTCTGTGTAATCGGCGAACTCGCTAGGCTATTCGGCACCGTAACATTGAAACAGGGAGGATATAGAAAGAGCTAGAATGAGTGAGATGGTGAAAGAGTTTATTGAGTCTGGTAAGCTTCTAGGTTTAGAGCGGAATGATCTCCTTGAGTATGTTGAAAAGAAAGAAAGAGAAAAGTATGAGAGAGATGAAAGAGCGGCTGAGAGAGAAGTGATGAAAATGCAGCAAGAGAGAGAAGTAATGAAAATGCAGCAAGAGAGAGAAGCAATGAAAATGCAGCAAGAGAGAGTAGTAATGAAAATGCAGCAATGGAGAGAAATGTTGGTACTGCAGCAGGAAGAAAGAGAGAAAGAACGTATGCATGAGCAGGAAGAAAGAGAGAAAGAATGTATGCATTAGTTGGAAATCATTCGGTTAAGGCAAAGAACTCTTATCAGTAAGACATGCGAGAACGAAAGTGGAGCTGATGGTTTAGGTATGAGTGCAGAGCTGAAATTAGTACCAAAGTTTGATGAGGAAGATGTTAGGAAATATATCATGTGTTTTGAGAAGTTAATGGAAAGAGTAGGTTCTCCAAAGGAAATGTGGACTATATTTACGGTTAGTTTTGAGTGTTAGGGTGCTTACTGTGTATAGTTTTATATCTAAGGAGGAATGTGATGATAATGATATTGTGAAGGAAACTGTTCTTAGCGCGTACAGGTTAGTACCCTAGGCGTACCGTAAGAAATTTAGAAGTTTCAGAAAGGATGAGAATATTACGTATGTAGAATACGGTAAGAAGTTAGAAAGGCTGTTTTATGATTGGTTAACCCGCTAAAGTTGAGGATTTTGATGGTTTGAAGAACTTAGTGTTGTTAGAAAACTTCAAAGATAATGTATCCCCTGAGATTAAGCTTTACATAGAAAATAGGTGAGAAGTATCTTTTGCAGAAACAACTAGGTTAGCAGATGAATATAGTTTGACTCATAATCTAAGTGTCAGTAAGAAATGAAATGATCCTTCGTCTGGTAGAGTACAAAGCAGTAAAAGTTTCAGTTCTAGTAATAGCAATGCAAGTAAAAGTGACTATTTCTGTTATACATGCAGAAAACCTGGTCATGCGTATAAGGTTTGTAATAATAAAGTGGCATATAGTGGTTCCGAATTAACTTGTTTCCGATGAAATGGGAAAGGGCATTTAGCAAGAAATTGTGCAGTAGAAAGGAAGGATGGTAAGAAACCAGTGTCTCTAGTTAACATTTCGACAAGTAGGAATGATGTAATGAGAGAAACTAGGAAATTTTATAGTGAATTTCTGTCAGAAGGTGTAGTTTCCTCAACTTGAAGGAGTAGATTCGAGAAAAGTAGTCTTGCTTTGAGACAAAGGAGCTGCTGTCTCACCAATTAGGAGAGAGAGTGTGCCAAACGGGGCTGAACTTAATATGGAAGAAAAAGACATGTTAGGTGGATTTCCTGACACTTGTGTTCTTTGTCCTTTGTTGAAGTTAAACTTAGAGAGTCAGGTAGTGTCAGGAGAAGTGAAACTAGCAGTTGTTGACAGTTTGCCCGTTGATGACGTTGACATTATTGTCGGTAATGACTTAGCTTTATCCAAGAATGTGAATCCTGTTGTGAGTGAGATTCCAGTGCATGAAATGGTAGTAACTAGGTCGGGTTTAGATACAGACATAGACTACGGTCATAATTTGTTCGTGGATTCGAACGAGTGTGATAGAGGTGGCGAGGTTGATCTTGGCATGAGTGTGACTGAGAGACCTGACTCTATCCATGACAGTGATAGCCAAGAAGAAGGTGTAGCTGTCGAGAGTAACATAGTCGATGTCATGGAATTTAGTAATAGTTACTGTGATGAATTAGGCACTAACCTTTTGAATAAGGATGAGCTAGTCAAGTTTCAGAGAGAGGACGAGACACTAACCCGAATTTTTTAATGTGAGCTGGATGGTGATCTCGATAATGTGTGTAAGGAAACATTTTGTTTGAAAGACGAAGTTTTGCGTCGTAATGTTTATCCTAAGTCAGGTAGTAAAGAGGAAATCACCGAACAATTAGTGGTTCCTAGGAAACTTCATGAACTAGTTTTGAAGTTAGCACATGATGAGTAAGAACATTTGGGAGTAAATAAAACTCACAGGTGTATTAGAAGGGCGTACTTTTGGCCTAAAATGAGGAGTGACGTAAAGAGGTATGTTTTAAGCTGTCATGAATGCCAAATTGCCGGGAAGGGAATCAAGTAATTCCCAGATCTCCGTTGCATAATATTCCTTCAATAGGCGAACCTTTTGAGAATGTAGTTATCGATATGGTCGGACCGTTGCCTAGAAGTAAGGGAGGGAATATATATCTGTTGACAATCATTGATATACTAACCCGCTATCCAGAGATGATACCCGTAAGAAGCTGTAACGTAAGGACCATAGTTAAACTATTGTTATATTATTTTTCTAAGTTTGGTCTACCTAGTACTATACAGAGTGATAATGGTAGTAATTTTGTATCCAAATATTTCAAGGATGGAATGAAAGAGTTAGGCATTAAACTCATAACTTCCACACCTTATCACCCCAAATCACAAGGCATTGGGGAGCGGTTTCACCAAACGTTAAAGAGTTGTTTACAGAAATTGTGTAAGAACTTCTGTTAGCTTTAAGGTTGGTGCCGAACAACACTAAAGGATTTAGTCCTTTCGAGCTGGTTTCGATCACACCGCCAAAGGTCCTTTGGAAAAGTTAAAATGTAACTTAATGCTTAGGGTAGTGAGGACTACATAACTAATCTAGATTATTAAAAAAACAATTTAAGAGATGCTTGGCAACTAGCAAAGGAGAACAAGAGTGAAAGTGTAGGGGAGACTAAATGGAAACATGATCTTAGAGCAAAAGAGAGAAGGTTCTGTGTAGGAGATAAAGTTTTAGTACTAGTCCAGAAAGAAGGTCCTTCTTTATCTTATAAGTTCGAAGGTCCTTTTTCAATTCTAGAGAAGAGAGGGAATCTAAATTATTTAACAGACATGGGTAAGCATAGAGCGAAGTGGCTGCATGCAAACATCCCATGCCTGTAGTAATGGTGTCTCAGAAAGAAATTCGTTTTCAGAAAAACTCCGAGGTGCTTAAGAAGCTCGAAGTTTTTAATCAGGGTTTAGTAAAGGAAAAGGTGAGGGAAATACGTAATGTTTTAGTGAATTATCCTGAAACTATTAGTGACAAACTAGGCCTAACTAATGTTTTAGAACATGATATTGAGTTGCAGGACACGAAACCCATTAGGCAGAGTCCATATCGTCTGAGCCCAGAAAAGGAAGAATCTATGAGGAAGGAAATTAGTTACATGCTAGATAATGATTTGATAGTACCTAGCGAGAGTGAATGGATTCCCCGGTAGTTCTGTTGAAAAGGGAAGATGGATCCGACAGATTGTGCATTGATTTCTGGAAGGTAAATAGTGTAAATAAGCAAAGTAGTTTTCCCTTACCCAGGATTGATGATTGCTTAGATAGAATCGGAAATTCCAAATTCATCTCAAAGCTTGATTTGGCTAAAGGTTATTGGCAAGTACCTTTAAGTGAACGAGCCCGGAAAATATCCGCCTTTATAACGCCATTTGGTAGTTTTGAGCCCAAAGTTATGTCTTTTGGCTTGAAGAACGCAGCCAGTACCTCCCAAAGGTTAATGAATAAAGTTTTAACTGGCATCAACAACTTAGATGATCTTGTGATATTTTCAGAGACTTGGGAGGATCATGTAAGAACTTTAGCAAGAGTCTTGGAAGCCCTTACCAAAGCGAATCTCGTTCTTAATTTAAGGAAATGCGAATTTAGGAAAGCCTCTATTACTTATCTAGGACATAAGGTAGGCCTTGGTAAAATCTGTCCAAAGAATCGGAACATAGAAGCCATCGTGATTTTCCCAATCCCAGCAACTAAAAAACAGGCCATGAGATTTCTCAGAATGGTTTCGTATTTCCGTAGATTCGTACCAAATTTCTCAGAAATAAGCGCTCCCATAGCTAATCTGTGTAAGAAAGGACGCAGTTTTGTATTTGATGTCACGTGTGTGGAAGTTTTCAACAAGTTAAAGGCTATAATGATTCACGAGCCAGTTCTATCACTACCTGACTTTGGTAAGGAATTTAATTTAGCGATCGATGCCAGTGAAATTAGCGTAGGAGGGATTTTGTTACAAGAAGTGAATGGAATGAAATTCCCAGTTGCCTATTATTCAAAGAAACTGAATAAAGCACAACAGAACTATTCCACTATTGAAAAGGAATGGTTTGGTTTAGTTACAGCCTTGCAACACTTTGAGATTTACACATGTAGTAGTTCTGTTTTAATTGTACATACTGATCATAATCTGTTAGCTTATTTGGAGAGGTTTAAGAATAAGAATAAACGTCTAATGTGTTGGAGTTTAGAATTACAAGACTATAACCTGAAGATAGTTCATATAAAGGGAAAGGATAATGTTATAGCTGATGGCCTCTCTAGAGATTTTTCAGAATGAGTAACCAGATGACCGTTTTCTGTTTTGGCACGAGTGGGTGAGTGAATGGAGAAGTCTGTGTGTTTAGCTGGATTAAAACTTTATGCAGAATTGTTTCCCTGTTGTATGATTCTTGTTTCTCTTTAGAAAAAAATAAAATAAGTTGATTTCATTTTTTTACTTTTGGGGAACGTGTCATAGTAATCGCTTCATAGCGACATTGATAAGTTAAAAAAAGGAAAATACATTTTCTTCAAGTAGGTCGGCAGCCAGGAGGCATTCGCGCACGTGTTGGAGGCGCCTGTTCTCATAATTGTTCTAGAATCGTCAGGTGTGATATGGAACTCAACAGGCACCAACATGTCGTTAGGAACGCCGCAATTTATGATGCAACATTTCGTCTAGATCCTTCTAAAATGTTCCTGTCGTCTTGGGAGCCTGTGACGTTCGCAGGTAGGCCCTGCCCCCAGATTGCTGTATAAATACGACTGATGAAGTAGGAGAGATCAGAGATCAGCAGAGATCAACAGTGAGAGATCATCAGAGAGAGATAAGAGAAGAAAAAACAGAGGAAGGATAAGAGAGGAAGAAGGCGCTCGAGAAAGTGGTCTGAGTCGAGTCAAGTCGTCAACAGTGAGAGAGAGAGAGAGACAGAAGTTAAGTTGTCCGTAGCCAGAAAGGGAGACATTTCTACGTTGAGCAAGCCTTCCAAGTTGGTTTTGAGGAGTAACCTGCCCTTCGAGTATCAAGAATAGACATTGCTTTCTACAGTACGGAGTCAAGAAGATGTCTGCAGTTTTACAGTTCTTTGTGAAGCCACCCCGTCAAGCATTGATTTTTGACAGCTGCAAAACTGGCCAGAAAGTATTTTCATTACTTCACTGTTTCCCCCAGTTCACGCATTGTAAAATTTTACTTTTGTTATGTAAATAGGAGAAACCATTCTGCATTTATCTTTGTTAGTAAGCTTGTAAATAAATCTTTGTTCTGTTTCTTCCTTTCTATATTCGTATCTCCAGTTTCAACTGTTGGTGTTGAATCTTTTTTGTTGAATATATTATCGAACTTGTAGCGGACCTCGGTCCGTAAACAGTGTGATGCAGAGGTTTGGCTTTTCAACAAGGGGACGAGTCGTTTGATCATTAACGATTCTAAAATTGTCATATCATGGCTGTTGAAGCTCACTCTACAACTAAATTTTTTTTATTTTCAATAGAAATTTTACATATTTTAGAGTGATTTCTGATATAAGAAAACTTTGGGTTTGCAATTTTGCTGCCTGTCCTATAGCTTACTCGACGATGAGCCATCAGAAGCCTCCTAGTGGATCCAATATAAGATCCTAAATTACATTTAGGACAAGTATAGCTATACACATTACCCGGAGGACATATAAGGGCGCAAACGATCTTTAAACTTAGATAATGACTCAATGGTAACAGGATTAACGGGTATCAAATGATCCTTAATAGCTCCAAACTTATTTTTGATATGTTGTGAAAGGAGGAAGGCAAGTAGGAGGGAAGGGAGAAGCAAGAGCGGGAAGGGTCTGTATTGATGTTTCGACTGACCATTCCACTTTTTTCACTGGACTGAACAGTCTTGGAGAACTAACAGGCCTTTGGAGAACGAAAACCCTTCGCGAAGCTATGAGACTCGACGTCCTGTTAACGATTCAGAAACGGAACCATCACAAAAGCAATACATAACAATTTCAGTACATAGCAGAATATTTACAACATTTATTGAGGACCCTGTGCAAAACAGTTTTTTTAAATATTAAACGTGTACATAAATATATCAAATATATAGTTATCGAGAAATCACATGGGAGATAAAAAAAAAAACTAGAAAATTTTATATCCTTATACATGATTATATCGGGCTAATCTTCAAGTTTATGGCAGTGAAAACCGAAGCAACAATTCTTTCCTCGTCTTTCTTCGCGTCCTCTTTATTTTCAGCTTCAGGACGCAGCATACATTGTTTAAAATAAGGACCGGATATTATTGCTTATTCAAAACCTTTGCAATCATTAATATTATAATGCCTTGATTTTATCCCAAGGTTTGCTTACCCATGGTCACTTTAAACGTTACATAGTTGCAAGGAGCCTACCTCAGTTTTAACAACGGTCTCCGTTAAAGTTGACTTATCTGTACAAAAATGACATTAGTGGTCACTTACGAAGTAAGTTAACAAGTGTTAAGCTATTAATAACCTTTTATGAAGACCTCATTTCAGGCTACAAAAGAATACTTTTCAAAGATACAAAATAATTTGACAAATAAATTTAAAATGCTAAGAATTTGGATATTTTAATATTTAGAAGTCATATTCATAAAAATGAATGTAGACCTGTAAGGAATGATAGCATTTCTTTTTGAAACTAAGGGGCTTTTAAATATTTTAACTCCACCTATGAAACGGAAATTGTAAGCAAAGCAAGTCAAAAGATGACTTTAGTTTTTTTTTTTTTTTTGTCTTTCTTTGTAAGTATATATTGTTTTCAGTCTTACATTTCATTGAGAATATTTACCTCTACACATTCTGACGGTTGATATTTGAGCTTTATTTTTCATAAACGACACAGAAGAGCAACTGCAACCCTTATCCACAAGAATAAAATCATTAAATGAAAAAAGTCATAAATACATAAACTAGGGCTAATGATATGGTAATCGAATAATGGGTAAAAACAGAAAATTGGTCTTCTTATACACATACCAGAATATTGTAGAATGAAAAAAAAAAAAAAAAAAAAAAAAAAAAGCATTAGTTAAAAAATAATGCAAATTTACCACATCTTTTTTGGCCACTGAAATGCCAAGTTATTCATACTCTCGTACACAAAGCTAGATGTATAACTGAATGCATGTAATATTTTTGTTTTCTCAGATACTTATATTCCCTCACTCTGATCAGAGATCAGACCGGAAGACAGAAGGGTAAACAAAATAATCATCTTTCTAAATGGAAAGATTTTTATGAGTCCTGGATGCAAATGTAAGAATGTATACCTTCAGCCAATTCCCTGGATACATCCGAACTATTTTGCTGACAAAATTATTTTCCCATTTCCCGAAATGGGTAGGGGGGAAAATGGATGATTATTTGAAGAATTTTTTTTCTTCGTCATGTGCAAACATATTGTAACCAATACAGTATTATGGATAGATATTTTGAAAGTGTTCTTTCGGGTTCAAATATTTGTTTTATTCTTGTTCAAAATTCGAATTGCTTTGAATGACAGAAGACTTTTTTACCACTTTAAAAAGATATTTTCAAATACTACGCCGCCAAATAGTGTTCTGGATTAAAGCACTAAAGTCAATCATTCCGAATTTCCAAAATAATAATTAAGTTCATTTGATACAGCGTCACCTTTTTTTTCTGTTTAAAAATGCATGTTATTAGACATCCGCTGAACATCCTTTTGTGACTTCGACTTATTATAAGGAATAAGTTTGAGCTCCGCTGTTATCGACGAGTTTCGAAGGATAAAGATGGTGTACCGTACCCAGGCAAAAGAAAACCGTAACTATAACGTTTCTAGATTAAATTGAAAGAGGAAAACTGTGCTAAAGGTGTAGGATTAGTGAAATTTGGCCGTTTTTTTCGCCAGGAGGGTCCCTGGTGGCGCCGGCCAAAGTTACACCATGCCCTCAGGCTATTTGGTGACGTCAGTGAAGTGTCATTGGTGACGCAATGAGCTTTAAACCAACCCGGAGACAGGACTCTGTGGGGTTGTCGTTTTCGTTCAACCCTGAAATTTGTGAAGTGAGGTAATTTTTGATTTGTTGAAAGTAAATCCTGAGGATATCACCGGATACCAGGTTTATAATGGCAATAGGGTTGTCATTAAATTTTGTAATAAGATAGCCTATAAGACATTTTGTGATCTCTATGATGAAAAAGACGTAAACATTAGTGATAAGAAATCATTTCGAATATTAAACTTCAGTAGAGCATACACATACGTGTCAATTAGGTATGCGCCATTCGAAATGGAAAATGGTTTGTTGGAATACATTCTCGGAAGGTATGGGAAAGTATATGGAATTAGGCTAAACAGATTTACTCATGGACGGGAAGCAGGCCTTCTGAATGGAATACGAACAGCAAGAATGGAACTGAAAAGTAATATACCGTCATCAATGAATATTCATGGCTTTAATATTTTGTTTTTCTACAATGGACAAAACAAATCTTGTTACAAGTGTGGAAGAAGTGACCATATGGCAGTTAAATGCACATATGAGAAAGAGGATAGAATAAACATATTCAGCAATGAAGATTTTCCTGCTATGATTCCACGTGATAAAGTGAATCTTGTGGGAAAAATAAATGAAGAGGTACAGGTAGTTGGGGATAGTCAAGAACAGGTTAATGTGTACGAAGACAAAAATGAAAAGGAAGATGGGAAAAATGGAAATGAAATTAATGTGAATGAAGACGGCAATGCAAAGGAAGACGAGAATAATGGATTTTCCCTTTTTTATAATGAAATGGATGTGAATGAAGAAGACAGTGAAAAGGAAGGCGAGAATAATGGAAATGAAATGGATATAAATGAAGACAGTGCAATTGGAAATGAAATGGATGTAAATAAAGAAAACTGTTCAAGGGAAAATGAGAAAAATGGAAATAGAAAGGAAATTGAAGTGAATGACAAAGATTTACCAAATAATCATTTCGGCGACAATAAGACGGATAAAGGGAAAAGCCCAGATGGAATAATAACTGGTATAATAGAAGCAGAAGTACACCAAGATATGGGAGGACCAGAGGACAGTAACACCCAAATAGAATCAAGGTTGAGAGAGCGAAGTCCTTTGCATGACGAGCAGTCGTTAGATTTCCTTGATTTAAAGTTCCTTAGTAGTGAAGATAAAACTGATCATGATATCACAGCAAAGGCAGGTCCAGTTGTACATTTAGCACTACCGGAAGCGTTTTCACAAGACTTGTTTGCTGAAGGTATATCAGAGGATGCCGGGGAAGAAGCTGTCACTATCGATGACGAATCAAGTAGCAATTCAGAAGATGGTAGTGAAGTGGGAGGAGTACCTGACATCGATGATGGAAAAGACTCTGAGAAGAAAAGTTAATGGTCTGTTAAAGTGAAGTCAGGGGGGAAATTAAAATTGAGAAAGAACAAGAATAAAAAGAATATTGCGAAAAAGAGGAAAATAGTTTAGGAACTTATAGATTTACTGCTTTATTAATCCTTAATATTTTTAATCATGGCATTTAATATTGCCACAATAAATATAAATGGCTTGAATGAGGAAAACAAACAAATTAATTTTATATCAATGGCTAAATATCATAAATTGGAAATTGTAATATTGCAGGAACATAATATAAAGTGTATCAGTAAATTAAGCTATGTTAGTAAATATTATGAAATATTCATTAACTATACCACGTGCTTGAAAGGAGGTGTAGCCATATTGATAAGTAAACGTTTGTCACCTGTATATGTCATAAGCCAGGAATCAGATGTGGAGAGCCGTATAATAAGTTTACGCGTTCGTATTGGTGAACAAGTGTTATTCTTGTTAAATGTGTATGCACCATCAGGTACTGGTAAGAAAAAGGAAAAGGAAGATTTTTTTGATGAATTGTGTTATTATTTGAGACATAATGTGGATGATATCATATTTGGTGGGGACTTGAACTCTGTAACTAACACTAGAGATGTAAGTAATGGAGATGATAAATTGATCTCTAAAAAATTTACTCTGTTATCAAAGGCAATTGGTTTGAGAGATGTTGCCAATACGAATATTTCAAAGGACCATACTTATATAAGAGGAAACTATGCTTCTCGCATTGACAGGATATATGTGACTAAACTCTATTCAAATATCAATGTATGTGAAACGATTCCTGTATCATTTTCAGATCATAATATGGTTGTAACCAGTATCAACGTTAAATCACCTTCTATTGGAAGAGGTGTATGGAAATTAAATGTAAGTCTGTTAGCTCAGGATGGGGTGAAAGAAAAATTTAAAGTTCTGTGGGTGAGTCTTAAAAAGGGAAAAGGTAATTTCAGAGATATACTAGAATGGTGGGATCATTGTAAGATTCAAATAAAACTATTCTTTATTAAGGAGTCTAAACAGATAGCATCAGAAAAATATGGTTTGATCAATCTCTTGCAACAAAGGCTTAAAGATTTATACATGAAAGCAGGGGATGATGGTGTAGAATTTACAATGATAACTTCAATAAAAGAGAGGGTAGAAAAACTGAAAAATGATATTTGTGAAGGGGTAAAGGTAAGAACTAAAATTAAAGACAAAATAGAAGGAGAAAGGTTATCATGCCACTTATTAAGGGAAGAGAAAAAACAAGGTAATCGTGTATTACGTAATATCGTGGGGCCTGAAGGACAAATATTGGATAAAACAGATGCCATTTTATACTATTCTATAGAATTTTATAAAGAATTTTATAGAAAAGTTGATGTTGAACTTCACGTGCAGGAGAAGTTCATAGCATTATGTAATAATAGACTGGAAGAAGAGGACTGTGAAATGTTGGTTGATGATATTACAGAAAATGAGTTAAGTGCTGTAATTAAGAATTTGAATAATGGGAAAGCACCAGGCATGGACGGGTTACCGGCAGAATTCTATAAGGAATTTTTACCCATAATAAAAGATGAGCTATTAATGGTCATTAAGAAAGTACTTGAATGCAAATATTTGACTTCTTCACAAAATATAGGATTGATCAAACTCCTTAGCAAAGGGACTAAGGGGAATACCCTTAATGACTGGAGGCCTATTTCACTTTTAAATGTCGATTATAAAATAATTGCGAAAATATTAGCAAACAGGTTAAAGATTGTCATGCCAAAATTAATTTCTGAATAACAATATTGTAGTGTAAAAGGGAAATCTATCATAAACTGTAATAATAACATTCGAGATATCATCCATTATGTCAATGAGAATAGATTAAGTGGAGCTGTTTTAAAACTAGATTGGGCAAAGGCCTTTGATACTGTTGATCATGACTTCTTGTTTAAAATATTGCAAAAACTGGGAATACCATGCATATTTGTCGAGTGGATAAAAATCCTTTATAAGAATTGTATGAGTCGGTTATGTATTAATGGGTATTTAGGTAACCCCTTTCCCATTGAAAGATCAGTAAGACAAGGATGCCCTCTCTCTATGCTACTGTATGTTTTATATCAGGAGTCATTATATTTGGAAATTAAGCAAAATGAAGGTATAAAGCCAATTCATCTTCCAAATAACACTAATGTATGTGTTCAAGGATATGCTGATGATTCATCAATTTTTATAGTTAATGATCAGTCTTTGGTGGAAGTATGTAGGGTAATAAATTAATTTGAAGAAGCATCGGGAGCTAAACTGGATAAAAATAAAAGTAGTATTACTGGTATAGGAAACTGGAAGGGTAAAACAGACTGGCCTACACCTTGGTTGGAAACCGAGATTGAACTGAAGATCTTAGGGATTTTTTATTGTCAGACAGAAGTCGAGACTTTGGCAAAGAACTAGGATAGCGCTGTGAGCAAGATAGAAAGAGCAGTAAATATGTTATCTGATAGATATCTTACCATTTTTCAGAAAGCCATAATTATATATTCTATGTTGCTGTCAAAAGTCTGGTATCTAGCTCATACAATACCATTAAGCAAAATATGCTCAGAAAATAAATAGCATAATTTTTAGGTATTTGTGGAAAGGGAAATATCAACCTGTAGGTAGAGCTACTTTGTTTTTGCCTATGAATGAAGGTGGATTAAACATAATAAGTGTATAACACAAAGCTGCGGCTATTCTTGCTGCCACAAGCCTTAAGGAAGCTCTGAATGATAGGGAAATGACCATATATTACTGTAAGATAAGATTAAGCCATTTGGTAGAGACTGCTCCCTGCACAGATGTGTCATTTGTTACTCCTGCATTCTATACCAAAGCAATTGAGGGTATAAGAGCAGTGTGTAAGCATAAATATTTCCCCATTGTTAAAAGTAAACATATTTTCGATGAGCTTTTTACCAAGATTCCCGCAAAAGTTGAAAGCAATTACCGTCTGTTGTGTTGGGGGAGAATATGGAAAAACATAAATAACAAATTAATTGTTATTCAGGAGAGAGAATTTTTGTTCAAATATGTACATGAGGTATTGCCCACAAATGTAAGACTAAAAAACATGAAACTAAGAGACAATGGAAATTGTAACCTTTGTAATGAACAAGAATACACAATGCATGTATTTTATTTTTGTATTAAGATAAAAACGTTTTTCGATTGGTTTAGTGTAAAATTATCATTAATGTGTTCTATCAATAAGAGAAATTGGTTCAACCTTTTCTACTTTGATTTTGATTACAAAACCAGGGACAAAAATACAGTAATTATTTTAGTGTGTAATTATCTGTATGTTGTTTGGATTAGCAGATTTAAAAACCTAGATGCAAGAGATATGATTCATTATTTCAAAGGTAGGCTTAATTATTGTAAATGGATGTTAAAGTCAGTTTATGGGCAAAAGATTAATAAGTTAGTCACAGAAGACTTCTTGGAGGCGGTGTTATGAGCAAAAAGGGCTTCTTTGAGAATAGCAAAAAACAAGGTAACTTGAATTTGTGCTTCATATATGTAAGAGCCCTCCTCGGAGGGGGAGGCTGATAGCCATAAGATCCTTCTCTGGCGAGGGAGGAGCAATACCCGGTCCCACACTGATGTATTTTTTATGTTGTGGATTAACCACATATTGTAGTCTTTTATAGTGCAAAGGTATACTCTGCAGAGACTATATTGTACATGAGATTACTATGTAAAAATATGTATATATATGGATGTATAAATTTACAATAAAAAAAAAAAAAATTCGAAAGAAACTCGTCTCCCAAATTAACTTCTCTATATATTAAAAAAAAGTGCATATCAGCATAATCATCCTGTTGATTTTCTTTCATGTGTGCCTTGTTATATGCAGATTGTTCATTTCCAATGTTATCTCTCTCTCAGTAATGATCAATTATGGTTTTCTTCTTGCAACTTCTTTTTCGCCATATGTCTTTGAATGAATATTTGTAAGTCGCACACACACACACACACACACACGCACACACACACACACACACACACATATATATATATATATATATATATATATATATATATATATATATATATATATATATATATATATATAATATATATATAATATATATGTAAGGTGATTTGATGTTTGAGTTTTGACTTTTTAGTCGTTGTCCAGTCCTCCTGTGATTTTGCTTTTATTGGAGCGTGGTGACTTTTGCCGCTCGCTCTTTTTTTGAAACAGTTCGGGTTAGGACAGCAGCGAGTCTCGTTGCGGCAGCTTTAGCAGCATGGAGCATTTACTTGAGTAGCAGGTATTGGTTACCTGTTGGCCTTGACAGTTGGAAGGATGGCTCAACCCTGGTCATCTGTGGACTTTTCCCATGTTGCTGTTTCAACGTTTCTCCCGTGATTCATCTGTGATGGTGGCTGAGATCCAGTTGACAGTTGATGGCTGTTGTTACGGTCTTCACGTAGTTCGTCTGATTCAGTTCATCCTTTTTGACTGCGGAGACTTTTACGTTATCTCTACGGAAATTTTATTGTCTGTGCTTCCCAGAGTAATTTGCATAATTTTATTTATGTTGCTGCTGTATTGTGCTTATTTTATTTTATGCTCCCTGTTCATGTTTGTTCATTTATTCATGCTGCTTGTTTATTATATGATATGCCTATCTTTTATATTTTGTAATGGTGTTGAGCAGTATGGCTCTGTTAATAATGGTGTTGAGCAGTATGGCTCTGTTAATAATGGTGTTGAGCAGTATGGCTCTGTTAATAATGGTGTTGAGCAGTATGGCTCTGTTAATAATGGTGTTGAGCAGTATGGCTCTGTTAATAATGGTGTTGAGCAGTATGGCTCTGTTAATAATGGTGTTGAGCAGTATGGCTCTGTTAATAATGGTGTTGAGCAGTATGGCTCTGTTAATAATGGTGTTGAGCAGTATGACCCTGTAATGGTGTTGAGCGGTGTATATCCCTGTAACTGTATTTTGAGATGCTTTTTACATTATTTTGATTATGATTGTAATTTGTGTGGGCTTTGAAGGCTTATTCTTGATTTTGACTGCTGCTGTTTTCAGACTTAATGTTTCATTATGTTACTGTTTATTTAATTGGTAAAATTTGCTAAGCCCGAACTCAATTGTGTATATTTTAAGATACTTAAATAGGTTTAAGGACATTCTTGATGGTTTTGTTACACTCCTTCCTCCTTTGTTTGTCTCGACTGCTGTCAGTCATTCCAGTCCCATTTCATTTTTTTTTTCCATAAGATCCTGCAGGACCGAGTGCGGTCCATACAAATATATTATATATATATATATATATATATATATATTATATATATATATATATATATATATATATATATATATATATATATATATATATAATAATATATATATCTATATAATAGGATTTTGCTATGAAACCTGCCTTTAAAAAGTTAGGTGCATAGCAAATCATCAGTGTTCTTATCATAATGTGGAGCGTTGTCCAAAATGAAGAAGCTGAAAAAGAAGAAAAAAGAAAAAAAGAAAACTTAATTGCAATTCAAAATAGTGATTTTTCCAAGATGGAAAAGTTAATGTAATGAAAGATATAAAGAAATGGAAAAAGAGTCAAATATGTTAAAAATTTACTTAATTTAATTGAAGATGAAGTAAATGAAATGTTTGTGTGAGACTATTACCATTTTGTTAGAATGTGATTAGTTCGCACTAGGTAAAAAATAAATTGTATGAAGCAGTTTTAATTAAGAAACATATATTTCTTTCACAAAGAATGAATTTCAGTGGAGATCCAGTTTCCCATTAAGAAGAGTAAAATCAATCTCCCTCGAAGGGCCGACAAGAGATTCGGAGATTTTTCACGAAAGATCCAAGAATCTTCAGTTTAAAATTAATCTCGACAATTAGGTTGTAAGGGAGATTATCCCTCTTACCACCCACTCCCCACCACCTTATCAGCATCTATATTTACGCGAATTATTTTTACTTTGTTCTTGTTGAAGGATCCATCTTACCTGGCTGGCTAATCTCCTCGCAACAAGATCTCTGCGAGACAATATAAGTAACACAGCAGACGTCACGCATCTCTTGTACATGCATTATTAATGTAATGTTAAATGTATTATCCGTAGCACATGCATTGTGTCAGTATTCCAGCTACATGTACCATTACTTCATTCGTATCTTGTATATCAATTTATGTATGTACATCCTTCCATCCTTCAACAAACACAGTTAATTGTACTCTGACCTCTTTTGTTTGTCTAGCCCAGCCAGCCCCAACAATGCCAGCCTATGCAGTGACACCACCAGCGCTGCCTCTATACGTCTGCCCCTATTCATACTCTACAACCCAAAAGCTTTTTTCTTCAAGGTGGAGACAACCTTATGTTTCAAGGAAATTACCTCTTTAGTGCACAAAGCAGACACTGTCCTTGAATTCCTACTTGACAATATTTTCGATCAAGTTGAAGGATAGCTCCTAGAATTTCAAACCCATCACCTACGAATCACTGAACATTCAGCTGAAGTCATCCCCCGGCACGCTACCCACCCCAAGAGCCAAGAAACAATGTGGGAACAGCAATAGGAGATGAGCAGCCATCACACCTCTGCAAGCAGTTGTGGCAGCTCATAACACTACCCACCACAGGCAGCCAACCGGAGTCAACCCTAGATGCTATGAGAGAGATACTCCCACAAAACTGGCAGCTATACCCATGCCTTCACCATTCCAATCGAGGAATTTTTAATATTGGTTATCGTAGTGCACATGACCCCAAGACGACGGAATCACCCAGCCACCGATAGCAGCAACAGCACAACAGTCCTAGCAGTCAACCAACACAAAATCCAAAAGTGACTCAGACCGAGCCTGTTTACTGCTGTCTTTCCTACAGATAAGAACACAATGGCTCCATGTGTTTCTTCATTAGGAATGAAAGGTCGAACAGAATTCCTCATTGACACCAGGGCGTGTTAATAATTTGTGCCAACCAGCCAGCATGAACAACTAAATCCTGCCCCACCTGTCAACATCCATGTATCCAACGCCATCGGAGCACCGCTTAAGATGTACAGGAAATAGCATATGAATGTGACATTCAACGGGAAAGACTACAGATAGACCTTCATCATAGCAGAGATGACTATAACACTTTTTGGAGCAGACTTCCTAAAGCACACAACCTGCTAGTGGACTAGTGGATGTAGCATCAAAACATCTGATCACAAAAACAAATCCTGTGTCATCTCCTCAACAGCTGTAGAATCAATCCACCACAACATGTCACCATAACAGCAGAGATGGCAAACGGGCCCCATCTCAGCAGTTGTGCCACTGCCAGAAATACACCGACTTCTACAAGACTGACTAGAGGTCTTCAAAGATGACCTGTGAATGACTTAACCAAACCAGCAAAACATCATCCAGCACCATGTATAAATGACAGGCCTCCCCACCCTAATCCATGCACGCTTCAGACAATTAACCCCAGAGAAACTTGCCTATGCCAACAAGTGTTCAAAGAAATTGAGAATGCAGGAATATGGCGAAAAGCCCCCAGACCTTGGACATCCCCCTCCACATGGTAGCAAACCCCAACAGAACATGGCGCCCGTGCAGAGCCTGCCAGTGGCTATATATCAAAATGAAGTCAGATAGATACCAGTTGCCAAACATAGCAGACATAATCAACCAAATGAACAAAGCAAAGATCTTCACTAAAACAGACCTGCTGCAGAAGTTCTTTTAAGTTACAGTAGCGAAGGAAGAGATAGAAAAGACTGTAATCAGCCCTTTCGGCACCTAGCATTAAACTACAGCTGTTTTGGCCTTCAGAAACGAAGGGACCAACCTTCCAAAGACTTATGGACAAACTGCTAGACATTCTTCATCTGCGTGGTCTGCTTCGACATCCTCATACTTAGCCCCAACATTAAGTAATACCTTGAGGAGGTCAAGAGAGTGCCACAAATACTTTAAGAAAATGGACTCATGGTAAGGGAGACAAGCAAAATCAAATTATGGAATTCCTGGGGCATCAAATAAGCCCAGCCTGCATGAACCCCTTACCGGGAAAGTAAAGCAATTACTTCCTAAAGCAACAACAATTAAAACAGTACGAGAATTTTCTGCATTAATTCATTATTATCATATATTTATCCCCAATATTGCTAAGACCATGAGTCTAATCTACAAATGCTTACAAGGAAAACCTAAAGAATTAAGTTGGTCAAAGCTCAAGATAATGCATAACTGAGCAAAACAAACAGTATCCTCTGTAACCACTAATCTTTCTTCTACCCTATAGGTCCCCTTGTACTTTGACGACTGACAAAGTAACACGTGATGGGGTGTAGTACTTGAGCAGAACATATGTCAGCAGAATAAAAGTATTCTTCATTCAACAGGGAGCTCCTAGCAGTCCATGAAGTCATCTGTCACTTCACTTCACGCTCGAAGGATGGCATTTCTCATGCAAATGGACCATTAACCTTTGGCGCATGCCTTCACAAAGATAGCAGAGACACAAAGAGACAATGTGGACCTACAGCAACTGTGGCGGGATAGCACCACCTTATATGGAGCTACCTGTCAATCAGTAATGGAGAAATAACCAATGCCTGTGGAAAAAAAGTACTGGACAAAACTTTATGCTTTCAACCTCACCCACGACCGTCTACCCATCAGGTAGGGTAACTACCTAATTTCAGCAGAGCATTACATCTGGTGGGGAATAAAGAAGTACTTAAAAAAAAACAAGGACCCAGAGAATGTAATATGAGAGTTCCACATGTGCTTTAGGGAACACCCTCACAGACAGTTTTGGGGACAACCCAGAAGCTAACAGCTTCATCAAAATGATACACCCAGTCGTTGAAAGCATTACTCACTGCCAGATGTCCAAGAGTTGACTCGGGTCTACTAGGCCTGAGACGTCAACACACATGGCCACTCAACACACTTGAGCAGAAGCCCTATATGACCAGTTACCAACATTGCCTGCAGATGTATTTCAAAATCCAAACAAGCCCAACATCCCAGTCTGGGGACAAAGATAATACACACGATGGCCTACAACTCAGAAGCTAACGGTATCATGAAAAAGCTACACTGGTCGTTGAAAGTATCACTTACAACCAGATGTCAACAAGCATTTTGCCGTTGGCTTCTCTGTCAACTGACGAAATGTGTCATAAAGGCTTTAAAGCAATTCTCCTCCTTCAAACATTATGATGAGAGGAAACACTGGGTCATTAGTGTTTATGTCTTCGCCATTTTTGTCGTCAGTTTGGGCAGGCATTTAATTTGAATCCCAACCCGGAATGAATGTGATGAATTTTCCGAATCATTTGTTATCCCGTACAGCATAGATTTGTTGAGTTTCTTGTCTCTCTATTTTTCATTTAACTCATGAAAATTATATAATGGACTTCATATTTCATAATACACACACACACACATACACACACACACAGACACGAATATATATATATATATATATATATATATATATATATATATATATATATATATATATATATATATATATATATATATATATTATAATGAGGATATGCTCTCGCTCTCTCTCTCTCCATCTTGGAGAGAGAGAGAGAGAGAGAGAGAGAGAGAGATAGAGAGACGAGCCAATTCTATGCATAGGGAAATGAAACTGGCGGAAGTTGACATCTTTTACGAAATTAGTTTTAAAAGACAAAATCCAATTTCGGCCTAAGGGGCTTCTCTTCTCAACGGGAAAATAATTCGATATTTACTTTCTATTTCGGACTTCCCTAAGACCTTCTGTGTTAGTGGGCCTCTCAATATCCCTTCTGGATCATTTACAATTTATTTGACTTTTTTCAATCTGCTTTTCCTATGACCCAGGTTCTTAGGTTCAGAAATATTTTAGAAACTCATTTCATGGATTAGTTGCTGTAACATTTTGTTTGTTTCATGGTTGAAACAAGTAAAAAATAAGCGCTCATGATCAATAGTATAATTGAGGGCCTCAGAACCACAAGGTGGTAAACGCCACTTTTTAAAAAATGAGTAAATGCCCTCAAAGTCTAGCATTCATTACTCTGCTTCTAAGAAAGATATTGATTTAAACTAAGTTTCATATGTTGCCCTACCTTTATAAATATTTTGTGAGAATTAAAAAAAATTGTGGGTTGCACGTGTGCGCTTAGCATTCAAAATGTACGCCTAACCCTCAAATGTGTGTATATTTTATTCATAACCAGCACTTAAACCATAATTATAGTGTAAAGGATAAGAAAGTGTTATTATATTCCTGTTATAATAATAATAATAATAATAATAATAATAATATAATAATAATAATAATAATAAAATATACTCAAGAAAAGAGGCAACAAAATCAACCATCTGATGTTCATGAAACGACATCAAGCTGTATGGTAAGAGCATCAAGGAAAATTAGATACCCTAATCCAGACTGTAAGGATTGTATCTGGGGACATCAGAATGGAGTTTGGAATAGAAAAATGCGCTTAGTCAACATACAAAAAGGCAAAGTAACGAGAACTGAAGGGATAAAGCTACCAGATGGGAGCAACATCAAACACATAGATGAGACAGGATACAAATACCTGGGAATAATGGAAGGAGGAGATATAAAACACCAAGAGATGAAGGAGGTGATCAGGAAAGAATATATGCTGAGACTCAAGGCGATACTCAAGTCAAAACTCAACGCCGGAAAATAGAATAAAACAAGTCCATAAACACATGGGCAGTGACCAGTAATCATAATTACAAGCGCCAGGAAATAGTGGAATGGACGAACGGCAGAGTCCGTCCGCAGCATAGATTCAGAAAACCAGGAAAGGAAACAAATTACAATACACAAAGCACTACACCCAAGAGCAAATACGGACAAGGACTATACATAACACGAAAGGAAGGAGGGAGAGGACTACTAAGTATAGAGGACTGCGTCAACATTGAAAACAGAGCACTGGGGGGCAACTATCTGAAAACCAGTGAAGACGAGTGGCTAAAGAGTGCATGGGAAGAAGGACTAATAAAAGTAGACGAAGACCCAGAAATATACAGAGACAGGAGAAAGACAGAAAAGAACAGAGGACTGGCACAACAAACCAATGCACGGACAATACATGAGACAGACTAAAGAACTGGCCAGCGATGACAATTGGCAATGGCTACAGAGGGGAGAGCTAAAGAAGGAAACTGAAGGAATATGATTGAACAGCGGCACAAGATCAGGCCCTAAGAACCAGATATGTTCAAAGTACGATAGACGGAATAACATCTCTCCCCTATGTAGGAAGTGCAATACGAAAAATGAAACCATAAACCACATAGCAAGTGAATGCCCGGCACTTGCACAGAACCAGTACAAAAAGAGGCATGATTCAGTGGCAAAAGCCCTCCACTGGAGCCTGTGCAAGAGCATCAGCTACCTTGCAGTAATAAGTGGTACGAGCACCAAACCTGAGTGAGTGATAGAAAACGATCAGGCAAAGATCCTCTGGGACTATGGTATCAGAACGGATAGGGTGATACGTGCAAATAGACCAGACGTGACGTTGATTGACAAAGTCAAGAAGAAAGTATCACTCATTGATGTCGCAATACCATGGGACACCAGAGTTGAAGAGAAAGAGAGGAAAAAATGGATAGATATCAAGATCTGAAAAATAGAAATAAGAAGAATATGGGATATGCCAGTGGAAATCGTACCCATAATCATAGGAGCACTAGGCCACGATCCCAAGATCCCTGAAAAGGAATCTAGAAAAAACTAGAGGCCTGAAGTAGCTCCAGGTCTCATGGCAGAAGAGTGTAGAGAAATCCTAGAAGAAACGGCACACATAGTAAGAAAAGTGATGGACTCCTAAGGAGGCAGGATGCAACCCGGAACCCCACACTATAAATACCACCCAGTCGAATTGGAGGACTGTGATAGAGCAAAAAAAAAAAAAAAAAAAAAAAAAAAAAAAAAAAAAAAAAAAAAATAAAATAATAATAATAATAATAATAATATTAAAAAAATATAACATAAAATATATCATATAATGGCAATACAGTAATATTGTTAATAATATTGATAATAATAATAATGATAATAAAATGTGTACTCACCATGAAAATACTTTCGTGGTATAACCATCATGGATGTTTTACTGATGATGATGATGATGATAATAATAGTATTAGTATAGTACCGTATATATATTTGTTTGTCCTTATTTGTTACAAATTCATAGTATAAACAGAAAATTCGCCGAAGCAATTTAATGCTTATATGGCGATAACATAAGGCAAGTTTACTGGTTTTTTCATAAAAGTTATACAGACTTACAAGCTAAAACAGAGACATAAAAATACATGGGTCGAGCCTATTTTGACAAAGGGTTATAATACTAAGTAAGATATATACTAAGTAAGACATTAAAATACAAAAGAAGGCAAGTCCAGCTTGCAAACAAAAAACAAAGCATTCATACAAATGCCAATAAATAAACTAACACACCGTCCAGCTTGTGTTCCAAGGAATAAAAATACCTGGGTAACTAAAAGGAGTCTTTAAAAAGCACAGTTCAACACCACTTAAAATACCTACTGTTGTGCAAGTAACAGTCTTTTGTAATTTCTGAGAGAAACATAAAAGGAATCTTCTCTAAAAGCTTTCTGTCAAGTTCATTGTTAAGCCCAATCAGCTGATAGTGGAGGGGAATCTCCTTTCAACCTCCGTACGTATGATAGGTGTATGATAACCACGGCCCCTAGTAGCATATTCATGGGAACTCAAGTTGGGGCGTCAAAAGATCATAAAAGTAAGGCAGCTCACCCATAAGCTTAGTCTTCTCAAGAACTTGAATAAGGTTAGTTTATACAGGCAACTTATGTTTAGTATTTGCAAACGTGTATATAGTTTCCGATGCGCCCATCACCGGTCCTTTTCCATCCTCCATATCCTGATCTCCTAGAATTATTTCTTAACAAGTTGTTGACCAGTTCCTTCAATCTCTTAAGCACAGTAACCAGGTGCCGAGCCCCATAGTTAAGAGTGGTTATTCAAGTAGGGGACCGCACTAGAGCATAATATAGTTTTTAAGCAATATGTCAGTCGGCCACGAAATCACGAGTACTAATGTTAGCTCCAGTTATACGGCTGACATTAAGTGAGACATTGTTAATGTGTTTTGTATATGTCAAGGTATTAGTGATAGTCAAAGCCTAGGTATCTGAAGTCCGTTACCCATTCAATAATGCCACCAGCGAAAGATAGCGGGAAGTTCTTGGGGAGACCCGGTCAGGGACAAACATCAACTTACTCTTACTAGTATTAGGGAGTTAGCATATTTGCTTTTAAGTATACCTCAAGTTCATTAAAAAAACCAAATTCCTAACTTTATCATTAAGCTCGGTGATGAATGGGGGGAAAAAATACCCACAGAAAAAGCAGCATCATCGCAAATAAAATTGTTTCGGCCGCCACCTGCATTAGGTAGGTTCAATTTATAAATATATTAAAACAAAGGGAGGACCAAGTATAGACCCTTGAGGCACACACATGGTAATCACTTTAAAACATCAGAATCAAACACCATTTACGCTTACAAACTGCCTTCTGTTATATACTTTATAGCACTTTCACAAAGGCATTTCATATGTGCAGCCGGGAAGATCTTTTTGAGAATTTGTTATTACTAAACTTTAATGTACTCTTAAGATTTCTCCAGGCATAGAAAATTAAATAAAACAAAACAGTGTAAGTAACAACGGCAGATAAGTCTAATGCGGTGGTAATAATGAATAAAGTTGACTTTGTAAATGAAATAATGACATTATTAATGATACTGATATAACACGAAACTAAGGTCTGATCCTACACAGAACAGTGAAACCCATTTCAATAAACAAATTAAATCCATTGTAAAGGGCTTGGACCATTTAATTAAAGGTTACACCAGCAATGCGCATCCCTACCTTATATGTATGGTTTAGTCAAGACACAAAATCATTACCCTATCAGACCAATCATTAGTTCAGTAAGTTCAGTTACATATAATTTATCTAAATGGCTTGTAGGAAACATTTCTAACACGAATGTAAAAAAAGCAATCTTGATTTTATTTAAAAAAATGGAATATTTCAAATTTGAATTTTGATTTTAATATGGTTGGTTTTTGATGATGTCTGTTTATTCACAAAAGTGCCGGTAGATGAATTTACTTGAATTTTTGGAGGATGAATTAGAACGTCATAATATTCCCTTAACTGTAGCAAACATCATTAGTCTAATAAGGTTATATATCAAAGTTAGTAAATCTTGTTTTAATTGCGAATTGTTTTGTACAAAAGTTTGTCATGGTTTTATTTCCCGTCCTTAGCTATATTTACATGGAATTTTTTGAGACAAAACTCTTCTTTATTACCAAGAATTTTGCCCCCAAAAGTTATATGGTTTAGGATGTGGATTGATATTTCTGTATTTCGGCGGTTCATGAAAACCTCCAGGAATTCCTTATTAATCTCAATAATCTAGTCCCTTTTATAAAATTTACTGGAGAGGAAGAAATTGTAATTCTAATTTTCTTGATGTAACTGTCCATAGAAATGATAGAAATTTCACCTTTTCAGTCTTTCGAAAATCAGCTAACACATGCCTCTTTTGTTCATTATTACCGAATCACCATCAAAAATGTTAAAAATTTATCTTGTTTTTATGAGATGTTTTATGAGATTTTTTACGTGTCTGTGAGCCCGCAGTTTTTCAACGCTGAGATTAAAACTATTTATGATATTGCCTTGAAACTTGAATACACAAGAATTATTTTGTTTTAGCTGTGGCATGGAGGCGGTAGGAAAGTAGAAATTTTTTTTTATTTAACTAATGACAAACTTGGAATCATAGTAACGCATAACATTCTAAAATTACCCTAAGAAGAAAAGGTTTGAGAATTCCTAGAATTTTAAAGCTTTTTAAAACAAAATAAATGTTGTTTTTTCAGTAATTTATAATTGTAAAGAGTTTAGTAATAAAAAATTCTCTTAAAGATCTTCCCGGCTGGATATCCCATTTCTAAAGCACCTTAATTTGAACTGTTTTAAATTATGTGTTTAAAAGAATGTATATCTTAATTTAAATGGAAAATTTTACTCACACAATTTGGTATGGCAATGGGGATACCTTCTGTCACCAGTACTAAGTAACTTATATAGGAATATTTTGAAAAAAAATTTTTAAACATATAATTTCACGCAGTGTAGTTTGGTTTAGATATGTTGACGACCATTTAATTTGGTTGTTTGGCTGGGGAACGAAGATGCAAATAACCTTTTTGCCAGGTTAAATCAATTAGTACCATCCAATTAATTTTACTATGGAATGGAAATGTTGGATGCCTACCCTTTTTGGATGTCCTCATACGAAGAAACAGTAATGGGTTTAAATTTAGTGAAAATGTACTAATCTTTCTTCCTATGTACATTTCTATTCTGGACAAGACAACAAGGTTAAAAAAAATCAGTGTGTACATCTATGTTTCTAAGAGCATTGCTCAGAATATAAGAATGAGGAAATAGACAAAATTCGGAATACAACTAAAAAAATAAAAGAAATACCCTGACAGTGTATTTAACAATGCTTTAGATGCGGCAAAAAAGTCTATATATCAAAATCGAAAAGAACCTTACAATATACAAAATTTACTTGTACTGCCTTATAATAATAACATGAAAGATATCCATCTTCTGAAGAATTTGGTGTTAATATCACTTTTAAAAACAATAAAACAATGAAACATGTACATACTTATCAAAAACTCCCCTGACATACTAAAGGATGTGTATATAAAAATTACATGTAATTCTTCGCGACAACTTTTACATTGGCCAAATGAGTAAGGCACTGTTAAAGAGAATAGAACAACATAAAAAAAGTGTGAGATATGCCCAGGGAAAACAGTAGTATTTTTGTACATGCTAGTGAAAACAATCATGCCATTAACAGGGAAGGGGCAAAAAGGATTGTGTATTCTAATAACGTACTGGAAAGGAACATAATTGAATCTAGCTCCATCAAAGAAAGTTACAATCATAATATGAACATCAGTCAAGGGATATATGAACTTAATCCTTTAATATCCAAAGAAATTTGTAAATTGTTTAAATTCTAAGGTAGAAGTAGAGATGTAAGGGGGCAGCAGTGTTAATGAGATTTCTAATCCTGCCTCCGTGACATCTGTCAGGTGTGGATTGTTGTCTCCTCCAGTGGGGACTTTATTGGCAGTGTCCCTTGAAAGTATATTGTAAATTTTAGCCAAATGAGTTTTGAGAGCCACTCTTGCCTTGACACCCGCCTGAGGGTGGATCTGCAGTCTCAACCGGTTGTGTATGTTCGTCATTATTGTCTCTGTAGCATATATATTTGTGACTCCTAATACAATGCATCACTCCTTCGTCAATGGGCTTGGAAGTAAATTCGAACCGGTCAGGACCTCAACAACCCATCTATCATTCTTCACCTGCGGATATATATATATATATATATATATATATATATATATATAATATATATATATATGTATATATATATATCATACTGACATCCTGGATTTGTATGGTGTCCTGGGTTCGCGCCCGGCGCCTACAATTCTATTATTGCCTAATAAAAATTCCGCTTCGGTTAAGCATATATATATATATATATTATTCCGAGTAGAGTGAATTATATATAATGGGCATTTGTGGCTCGATATATATATATATATATATATATATATATATATATATATATATATATATATATATATATATATATATAATAGAGAGAGAGAGAGAGAGAGAGAGAGAGGTAGGTGGTGGGGAGCGATGTACGGCGGGTTTCGGTTAACTGTGGAGTTATAAAAAAATAGAAAAATATTTCCATCTTTTAAAACCAGTAGTTTCAAAATATATGACCATAATCATCGGTTTAGAATGAGCCACCTTGGTTCTATAAGCGTAATACCAAGTGATCCTCCCACGCAGAAGAAATGCTTGGTTAAGAATGAGGACGTTTTAGGGTTAATTCCCGGCGAAAATGATTTTTAATTAAATTGCTTTGCATGTAAACTTTTCTTTCATGTGTCATATCGGGAAAATATATGTTGTACTTGAAAGAGGATTAGGAGATATAGAAATAATTCAATAGTTTTACTCAAATTGCTTATGAAAGAATTCAGACGGAATGAAAAAGTAAATAGAAAACTTTAGAATGAGACCTTCGAGTTAGATATATAAAAGGAATGGAGATGAGAGAGAGAGAGAGAGAGAGAGGAGAGAGAGAGAGAGAGAGAAAGAGAGAAGGGCGTCATTACAATTCAGAGGACAATAAACAATACTTCTGTAGAGGCAGTTGTATTCTCGTGAAAATTGCCTGCGTTTCTTGCTTTCAACATCCAAAAACGTACACCAAATATTTCTGGAAGAAAGTAAATAAAATTTAAGAAAAACATCAGGAAATCAAAATAAGAATATATATATATATATATATATATATATATATATATATGTATATATATATATATATATATATATATATATATATATATATATAAATCGCCCTTGCACTTAAAGCATTTCCTTTTCAGAATGTAAACGTTTCAAACTATTAACAAATGTATATTACTCAGAAAATAGCCTTATTTCGTGATAATAAAACCTAATATAAACATTTAGCAGCCATTGACAGATCGAGTAATTCTGTTAATTGTTCATTTCCCCTGTCATTATCGCCCTTTCCTAAACCTAATTTATTGTCTGAGCGTTAAACGTCAATTCTCCTAAACGGTTTACAGTCCAGATTGCGCTGCTTTTACTGAATAATTAAATTCTAAATTCTCTCTCTCTCTCTCTCTCTCTCTCTCTCTCTCTCTCTCTCTCTCTCTCTCTCTCTCTCTCTCTAGCTTATTAAAGTATTATTCCTTGATACTAATGGAAAGTTCATCGAACCAGAGGATCCAATATGCAACAGATGAAATTAGGTCGATGGATATTGTAACTTCTGATATATATCTTCTTTATTTATTTATTTTTTATTTCTAGCGGCGATGTTGATGAAATGTGAAATAAGAAAAACAAATCGTTGTGTTCTCTCCAATTCTTTATTTAGCTACGGGCTCCCAAATCGCCTGAAAAAATCACCTAAAACAAAATAGACTCGAAAAGCATTAACCAAAAATTATTGAGGGAATCGAAACGAGGAAGCTGAGAGAGAAAGATTTTGGTTCATGTAACTTACTAGGAGGTGTAAAATTTGTAGTATGTATGATAAGAGTATATAAGGATTGGTGATTTTTTGGTGACTGCCTTGGTGAAGATTGAGACTTGCTCCTCTTCGTTCGGGTGAGTAAATGAATCATCGAGTAAGTTGACAGGAAATTAAAATTGCATAAACAAAATCAATAGATAGACGCCATTGGAAACATTTATAATTCAATTGGTTTATATAAAATATATGAAAAGCACAGAGGTAACCAAACCTTACACAGGTATAGCTTAGATATCCTTTGCAGCAATCGAATATTACGTATTGCAAGGTTATGAAGATAAGAAAAATTGCTGTTGGTTCCGTCATGCGTGAAAACAAAGCAATTGAAAGATCAATATGAATAATCTGATCCAGAAAGGTCATAACGAAACAGTATTAAAATACATCATTATAGGAAACTGAATCTAAAAATTTACAAGTATTTTTTATCCTTTCTTAATATCGTATCCTCTGGAAATGTTGAACTCGACGATGCATCTGTTAGTAGTTGCCTCAGTAATTCTGTAATGTGCATCCTAGCTGGAGTTTCTCGGGTTTGTTTAATTAAAAGTCTCGATTTCAATACGTTCTGAACGAGAGCTTACGGCGAAAGCAAGCATAATTTCATAGACGAGAAAGGAAAGAATATTGATTTCATTTACAGTAGATGTGTATATTTCGTTATCAATAAATAACTTTTTAGATAAAGGATAATGTTTCAGCTCACGATGAAAAATGTCTCTGATGTCTAAGTACATAAAATTGGATAACTTTGACTTTTCTTTTTACTTTTTATAAGTTCATTTGGCCATCACCATACCTATTTAGATTTGTATTACCAACTATATCGTAAAAATCATTTATTATTCCAAAAGCATTACACTATATTACGTGTGGCACTAAACAAGATAAAATCGTTCCCCTCATTTCGTTGTTCCTTTTACTGATAGCAGTGGCTATGCTGTCAGATATAATAATATTTTATTATGGTGAAAATCCCCATTAAATGCCCTTTTGCCAGTGACCTAGAATCCGCTTAAACAGCGGAAAGTGCGTTAACCAAAGCCTACTCTCTTTATGCATAATATGATCCAAACCATAAAGCTAAAAATACTCGTCATTTCAGGCATCGTTTATGTGGTTATTGCTACAGTCAAATCCATATTGCAATTTCCTTCTTACTGTTTTACGTTCGGTATATGTCAACGTTCATAGGTAGCTATCCTTAAGCTGATAACTGTTGTATAATATACGTTGAAGTTGAACATGATATTTGAAGGAGTTTTAAAAGAGAAAAAAAGAAAACAAAGAATTCTAGTAATCCTGGTGTTACCGAAGTACCTGAGTTTCATAGACAACTGTTCCTCATTACAATAATTGGCCCTATTTTTATTGTTAAATTCATTCGTTCTAATGGTTTTTAATCTGATTTTTCATCTAGAATTTCTTTTTTTTTTTTTTGAAGGGAAGGACAGGCAGAGGGACCAGCACTCCAAATCTGAATGCATTACTTTCTCTTGTCTTAAACACAGCTTTTGTAAATCCCATCTTCTCTCCTGTTTTTTTAATCCCCTTCATGCAAGAGAACCGAATCCTTTCGCAGGCGACTTGGCAAACCAAGTCGCTTTGAGAACTGAAGGGTCTTTAGCCCTTTCCTTCGCCGTCATCGTCTTCATTTTCATCCTTCAAATGGTGTCTCTAGTCGTCTAAGAACCCTTGTCCTTTGACGTCTTCCCCCAGCTCTTAATCCTCCTTTGTAAGGCTTCCCTCAAATGCTTCTCATCTCCAGATAGAAAGGGTTCCCGCGAGTTCCTTGTTTTTCGCTTTTGAATCCGTGATTTGATTTTTCCATAGTGTTAATTATTTTCATCCTTACTTGTAAGTAAAGTTTATTCAAGATTTTCCTTGCTTATTGTAAATTAATTATAGTATATTTCTCTCTCTCTCTCTCTCTCTCTCTCTCTCTCTCTCTATTTATCTACCTATCTATTTGTTACGTACGTACATCTATCTATCTATCTATCCATCTATATATATATATATATATATATACATACACACACACACACACACACACACACACACACACATATATATATATATATATATATATATATATATATATATATATATATATATATATATATATATATATATATATTTATATATATTAACTTACATCAATTGTATTTACCAACAGCTACTTAAATAATAACGAATAGCGCGACCCAAAACGTTTTATTTATGGACCACTTTATGGGATTATTAGTTTGCACTAAAAGTTTAGGACTACCAAAAGGATGCTGGAAGCGTTCAACATGTAACATGTATAAAAAAAAAATACAGAGAGGTGGCCAGAGGAATAAAAATGACCATATACCCACATATGTATGTAGTGGTGTATATATATATTATATATAATATATATATATATATATATATATTTATAAATATACATAATTACATACATACATATGTGGGTATATGGTCATTTTTATTCCTCTGGCCACCTTCTCTGTGGTTTTTCTTTTTTCTTTCTTTTGTTTTTAGATACATGTTACATGTTGAAGCTTCCAGCATCCTTTTGTGGCCTAAAATTTACTGAAATAATACCATATGTGCCATAAATAAAACGTTTATATTCGCGTTATTTCTTATTATTTAAGTAGCTGTTGGTAAATATAATTGATGTAAGCTAATATTTTTTTATTTACCATTTCTGAAGGTTCTGCTCACGTTCGTTTCTTTATCTATTTCATTTCCATTGCTGTTTACAAGCACAAACTTATGCTTTGTTCTACAGGAAAAAAAAAACGATGTAAAAAGAAATGGTCAGCCTTTCTCTAATTCCCAGTCTTTCCTGAGAGCCCGCTACAGGAAGGTCATTCAAATGGACTTGGCACCAACTGAGGAATATTTGGGAAGTGAAGCATCCCACTTTTAGTGAAAGTCTTGCGAGTGAAGAGAAAAAAAAGACCCCGATAAAGGTTTTACGTAAGATCAAAGAACGCTCTTTACGTATTTTATGTATTTTATCTGAAATGCGTAGTACGCCGTCACTGGCGTTGTGGAAAGGTTTCGAAATAAGTTTTCGAATGCTGTCTCTTTTTTTTCTCTCTTTTTTTTAAGTGTTATTAACAGAAATTTTTTAATTAATGCTCACGGCTAAAGGTCACAGACGTTTAAAACAATCTTCTTATGAAAGGAAGCTGGGCGTGCCTTTCTTCTTCTTCTTTATTTCTTCCTTTTTGATCATTTCAGTCATTTACTAAAATTCTTCCTGCAGATTATGCATTAATTAACTTTTTATTTTAATTTATCTACTGACCCATTATATATGCTTCGAAATTTGGCCGTCTTTGACATCTTACCTTCCTCGGCAAGCAATTTAGCTTTTAACTATCAACTTCCTACATTTCAAAATGCTTTCAAGGCTATTTATCATAATATACCGATACTCAAGCTATTCCTTTATTTCCTCCTCGTCAACATCCTTCTCTGTTCACTAAAATCTATTCTTCTTCTTCTTCTTCTTCCCAGCTTGTTCCCATTTTTATATGGGGTCGCCGTTTCGGATGAGCCGTTTCCATCTATTCTATCTTGGGCTGCTGCCTCATCAATTCCCTTCTCATTTAAGTCTCCTCTCACACAGTCCTTCCATCTCTTTCTGGTCTCTCTTTTTCTCTTCCTTGCACCTCCACCCCCATAGTATGTCTCCCAGCGTGGTCCTCATCTCTCTCACAGGTGTCCATACCATCTCAGCCTCCCCTCCTCACTTTCTGATACTTCCACCACCTTAGTTGACCCCCTTATGTAGTCATTTCTGATCCTATCCACGCTTGTTACCCCAGAACATCCACCTAAGTATTCTCATTTCTGCCCACATCCATCTCTTTGCTCTGCTTTTCTCATGCTTGCTGTTTCCGTACCATACAGCATTGCTGTTCTTACCACCGTCTTGTTAAATTTTTCCTTTTAAACCTAAGCGGCACTCTTTTGTCACAAAGAACTCCCGAGGCCGCTCTCCAGTTGTTCCAGCCTGCCTGTACCCGATGTTTTACTTCTTCATTCCATACTTCCTCCAGCGTTAACAAAAGATCCCAAATACTTAAACTTATCAACTCTCCTTATTGCTCTCCACCAAGCTGAATACTTTCTCTATCATCCCCCTCAGTGGTGGTACACATATATTCTGTCTTGGATCTAACTTATTCTCATTCCTCTGTCCTCCAGTACTTGTCTCCATCTTTCCAATTTCACTTCCAGATCTTCCCTGCTCTCTGCACACAGAACAATATCATCCGCATACAATATGTTCCATGGTACTGTCTCCCTTACTTCCTCTATTATAACATCCATCACTATGTTAAAGATAAATGGGCTCAGAGCCGACCCCTGGTGTAATCCTACTCTCACCTCAAAACCTTCTGTCTCCCCAACACTGCTCCTCACTCTGGTAAATACATTCCGGTACATCTCTTGTATCAATCGCACATATTCTCTGGCACCATCTTCTCCCTCAGGCTCCTCCATACCTCTTGTCTCAGGACTCGGTCATAAGCCTTTTCAAGGTCAATGAATACCATAGTAGGTCCCTTTGTCTTTCCCCGAATTTCTCCATTATTTGCCTCAAACAAAATATACCATCTGTTGTTGTCCCCTTCCCTTCATAAATCCCATCTGCTCTTTACCTATTTGTACTTCTTCTCTCAGTCTAGCATCTATCATCCTTTCCAGTATCTTCAAAGTGTGGGACATCAATTTAATGCCCCTATAACTACCACACTCTTGGACATCGCCTTTCCCTTTAAAAAGGTTGGGATCAATATACTCCCACGCCACTCATTTGGTATCTTTTCCTGTTCAAGGATCTTTATCATAAGATCGTACAGTATATCCACTCCTTCATCTCCTAATGCTTTCCATGCCTCCACCGGGATCATGTCTGGTCCGGTTGCCTTCCCATTCTTCATCTTCTTCAGTGCATTTAGTACCTCTTGCCTAGAAAACCTCATTACCATGCCAATGTTCACTTGCCCATCCTCTCTTATTGTCTATTATTTCTTCATTTAACAAACTGTTCGAAATATTCTTTCCATCTCTTCACAATGTCTTCCTCCTTTCTAAGCACTACACCCTCTTGATCCTTTATTTGTTTGATATGTGTTATCTTTGGTGCTCTTATTTCTAGCCTTTGATAGCTTGATCATCTTCTTTAATCCTTCCTTTGTCCCCAGCTCATTATAACACATCATCATACGACTTTGCTTTAGCTTGGGCTACCACCCCCACCCCCTTCACCACCTTGTTTTTCTCTCTGTACCTATTTCTGTCTTCCACTGACTGTGACTCTTCCCATCTTTTCTTTGCCTCCTTCTTATCTTTTACTACTTTCTCAATGTCTTCATCCCACCACCAACTCTCCTTTTCTTCCCATATGATACCAGATGTCTCTCCTAGCAGCTCCTTTCCATGCCTTCTTATTACTGCTGCATTTCGTGCCCACCATTCTTGAACATCTTCAATCCCTATATCAATATCCTCCAAAACCCTCCTCTTAAACTCTCTCTTCTTATCCCCTTCCTTCTGTAATTCGTACCATTTAATTTTCCTTATCCCTTTAGCTTTGGTTTTTCTTTCCCTTTTCAACTTCAAGTCCATACATAGCAGCCTGTGTTGGGGGGCTACATGGTCGCTGGAATAACTTTGCAGTTCTTGACCTCCACCAGATTTATCCTTTTATACAAGAAATAGTCTATCTGGGAGGATCTTCCCCCACTTCTATATGTTATTAGGTGTTCCCTTTTCTTCTCAAAGAATGTGTTTACTATTGCCATGTATCCGAATGACACAGCAAAAAGTCCACTAACACTCTCTCCTTCCTGGGCTTTCTCCCCTCCCAAATTCCATGGCCCCCATGCACCCGCCCAATCGCCTCATTTTCACTTCCGACATGGCCATTCAAATCTGCCCCAACTATCACCCTCTCATGCTCTTCCAGTTCTTGCATTATTCCATCCATGTCTCTCCAGAAATTTCCCTTCTCTTCTTCTATGCAACCAACTTGTGGTGCATATGCGCTTATAATATTCAGAATCTCTCCTCCATAACATATCTTCAATCTGATGATACGGTCATTCTTTCTATGCACTTCTATTACCGAGTTCTTTAGTTCACCAGGACAGTCTATGCCAACTCCATTTCTACCTTGTTTATTTGCTCCACTATATATGCTTATATCCATCTCCCAACTCTTTAGCTTTATTTCCTTTCCACCGCGTTTCTTGCACAACACACAACATCTACTTTTCTTTTCTCTCATCAAGTCAGCCATTCTCTACCTCTCCCAGTCATGGACCCAACATTTAGCTGAACATACTCTGAACCCAATGTGAGGCTCCGCTTCTTTAGCTGCACACCCGCCTCCTGATGCAGTAGCCCTCGCCTTACCACAGAGTTAGGGCGATGTCTCTGTGCGTCGTTTACGGAGTACGCCCTAGCATTACCTCTTTCCATATTTCGGCTCATTCCATTTTTGGTTTTGGCACAGATTTTTACAGCCGGATGCCTTCCTGACACCAACCCTCCCTATTTATCCGGGCTTGGGACCGGCACCCATAAGGACCCTTGGTTGCCCCCCAGGTGGCTAGGTTTCACTAAAATCTATTACCGGGTGATTATTTAGTCCTTTGGTCTTGAAGACAACTGCGATTTTCAATGTAAATTGTGAGTATCTTAGGTATCTTTACATATCTTAACTGAGTTTTTCAGTAATCTCACTGCATTCCTTTCCATTTTGTCTACGTGCTGTATAGTATTAACTTGCTTTGTATTTTGTGTCTAAACCTTTCATTTCCTTTGTTTTGACCTGCGTTTTCTACCTGGATGTCTGAGATAATTAGATTCCGAGTGTCTTATTTTGATTAGAATTGTCCCTTGTTGTTGATGGAGGGTACAAAATTACTGTACGGTATTTTTTGGCTAGGTATGAAGTCCGGAAAAACATCCCGTACCGTCTCGCTTTTTCTTTTTTCCTTCGTGGCAAAAACATTTATATATATATATATATATATATATATATATATATATATATATATATATATATATATATATATATATATATATATATAATAAATGTTTTTGCCACGAAGGAAAAAAGAAAAAGCGAGATAGCTGAGTACTTAGGAAATGGGTCGGAACAAGACCCAAAGTACTCAGCTATCTCGCATTTTCATTTTTCCTTCGTGGCAAATACCTTTATTTATATATATCATCATGTTTTATATACTTCGTGATCAAATTATTCATATATATATATATATATATATATATATATAGATATATATATATATATAGATATATATATGGTATATATATATATATATATATATATATATATATATATATATATATATATATATATATATATATATATATATATATATATATATATATATATATATATATATATATATATATATATATATATATATATATATAGATATATATAGGATATATATATATATATATATATATATATATATATATATATATATATATATATATATATATAGATAGATATATATATATATATATATATATATATATATATATATATATATATATATATATATATATATATATATATATTTATATATATATATATATATATATATATATATATATATATATATATATATATATATATATATATATATATATATATATATATATATATATATATATATATATATATATATATATATATATATATATATATATATATATATATATATATATATATATAGATATATATAGATATCTATATATATATATATCTATATATATATCTATATATATATCTATATATATATATATATATATATATAATATATATATATATATATATATATATATATATATATATATATATATATATATATATTGTAGGAAGCCCACTAAAATTCGGAAAAAATTGAAAGTTTTATTTAAGCTTTCGGAGAGTACATTCTCTCCCTCTTTCAGAAAGAGAAATAAAAGTTACATAAACTGAAAACAACGGTCAAGGTAAAAGAAATACCATACAAGCATATGGTTGTATCAGAATAACTACCCTACGGTGGTTTGCCAATCTTGTTTAACAACTTAAGCTACACTAACTACATGCTTTGTCATAATTGCATTACAGAAAAGGTCCAGTTTAAAATTACTCTTATATATATTCATAGCGTCAACATTTTGAATTAAAATAGATTGTAAAAGTTTTCTTTTTTCAGTGTTATTAACAACCTTTATGTTTTTCATTTTGTCTATGGTTAACCATATGATTTTTACTTTGTCTATGTTGAAACAGGGCGTTGTTTTCATCACCTTTCCTTAATGAGTCACGATGTTGTCTTTTTCTTCTGTCAAAATCAATCGTTTCACCTATATAAGTTTTATTACACTCTTGACAGGGAATTTCGTAAATGCATCATTGTGTTTTGTCTACATTTTTAACATTATTTGTTAAGTACTTTTTAACAGTGTTTGTATTCTTATATACTGGGACAATGTTGCAAAATTTCAAATATTCGTTTAAAAGTCCAGGGTTTACTTTGGTTTGTGGTAAGACTAAAACAGTAATCATTATTACCTAGGAAGCTCCTTTTCTCCCTTGCTACATAATATTTCTACGTGCCTTAAAATGCGCCCTTTGAATAAAATTTGTATTGTAACCAAGTACAGTGAAAACATTTTTTGATATGATTGATTTCAGTATCTAAAAATTCAACATCACAAAGTTTATACGCTCTCAAGAATATATTAGAAATAACACCTATTTTGACATCGTCTGAATGGAAAGAAAAGTATGGATATATGACTCTGCATGGGTCGGTTTTCTATATACTGCATATTTAATCCTATTATCTTCTGAACGACATAATAAAGTGTCTAAGAAAGGTAACCTGTTATTATTCTCATTTCTACTTTAAATTTGATACACTGGTGTAAATATTCAGTTGAGTTAGTAAATCTTCAACATTAATAAAATCTGGAATCAAAGCAAAAATATCGTCAACATAGCGAAAACCAAATAATTGGAAAGTTAAAAATGGTGGGTAAAACTTCAGTTTCAAAACATTCCATAAACAAATTTGCTAAAACGGGTGATAACGGCGAACCATGGGCAAGCCGAAATCTGTGAGTAAAATTTACTATTACATCCAAAGTGACACTGTTCAATACAAATATTTATCAGATCATAAATACACCTTTTGGTACAGGTAGATCAATATTAAGACTATCAATTTTGTTGCGTTCTAAAAACCGCATGCATTCATCTACAGGTACTTTGGTGAAAAGGGACTCCACGTCAAAACTAACCATCCTCTTTCCTTCTAACGACAGGTGCCGAGTCTTTTCAATAAAATCTGTAGTGTCCTTTAAGTAAGAGTTTGATATAGTACCCAAAACACTTTGATAAATGCTTAGTCAACCAACAATCCAGATTGTAGGTCACTGAATCAATTGTTGAGGTAATTGGCCGCATAGGGACTTCTGGTTTGTGAATCTTAGGCAGACCATACATCGAAGGAAGTGTCGGGAGGTAAGACTGAAATTTCTTAAACAGGTCCGGAAAGTCTTTCCCTAGAAGAGATTTGAGTTTTTTGTTAAAATCCTGCTGCCATCTTTTCAATGAGACGGAGAAAAGAGCCTTGTAGGTGTTCCCATCACTTAAAAGTTGATTCATTTTGTTCTTTCATATTGTACACGATCGAGTATGACTATGTTTCCTCCTTTGTCGGCTTTTGTTATTATTATTTCCTTATTTTTCTTGAGGTCTTCTAAGGCGTTCATTAACCTCTTTGGGAGTCCTTTGTTAAAACTTATACTTTCCATGATTGTTCCTAGAACAAATCCCTTTATTGTTGACGTTTCTGTATGAATGTTTACATTCTTCTTCTCGAACTTAGCGAAATTGGTCAGTAGCTCAGTAAACATTCGTGTGTCGGGGGCATGGCGAAAGACAATCCATAACCCAAGCACGCACTTCTGATCACTGGATAAACTGGAACGACGACAAAATTTGCACTTTTTTCTTTGTGAACTATATTTAAACCAAGGGCTATTCATGAAAATTAACTCTGTCTTTAATCTTTAAATCGGTTTTTTCGTTTTTCACTTTCCATTTTCTCGTCTACATACGTTTATGAGTCTTACTATGAGATTCAGGGTCTCTGTAACACGGTTTTTTGGACTTTGCTCCTTGTCAAAGCATCTGATGTAGCTGAAAGTTGACATATGTATATTTTACAACCACATACAAATTTTGTCAGCATTATCAATAACCTAAACCCGATAGTTTTGATTTTATAGAGTAAAAATGAACTAGCCGACACCATGGCCAATGATTACGAGCCAAGAGTCGAAAAACATTCATTACGTAAGAAGGTAAACAAACACCTCTTGACTAAATGTTTGCCCCGCCATCCACCAGACAGAAATGCCATCGGCTCTGAAACCCAACGACTTTATGAATGGCGGAACGATACATAGATGTGGGTGGATATCAGTGCTAGCGTAGTAATACTAATGTAGCAGTAGTGCCGCAACAGTATAGCAGTAATATACATGAATTAAACGTTTAGACCAACTGCTGGGATCCTTGATATAATTTAGCACTTCTTACAACTACTCGAGAAATTAGTTTTTATAGCAGTTAAATTTTCTAATCCAACAATGCCCATGGTAGTCTTCAGTGTTATCCTGAATTATAACGAGGCGAAGTGGGTGGAGCCTCATGAAGTAACCATTCTGACGATAATTATTGGTGAAGGTTTAAAGCCAATATACGGTACCGGCTATTTTTTTTCAGTAAATAGGTAGATAGCCAATAAATAAAAATTGCTTGACATTGGATATAGCAGGTTATCAAATCAAGCTTGTCTACTATGTTTTTTGGTAATTACCAACTATTCCCTACATCTTGTCAATCTGATTGGTGACCTATAAAGTAGACTGTAATTTCTTTGGAAACTTATTTTGGGAGTTAGACTAATAATCGAAGTGTTTTTGTATTTATTAACATATTTTGTTGGTTTGTTCATTATGACAATTATCAGTGGGGAGGTTCCAGTGTTCATAAAGGTGTACTGCTTTGCTTGTATTTAAATTTGTATGTCATTGTTG
>NC_061107.1:38201038-38206038 GCF_015104395.2 Macrobrachium nipponense | reverse complement strand
CGCAGTGCAGGACACTGCTTTCATTTTTAATGGTAAATTATTTAAACAAGTAGAGGGCATGGCCATGTGTTCTCTTTTTGACCCTACATTTTCTAATATCTTCATATGCTCCCTGGAGGAGCAAATGCTCGATAATTCCCCATTAAGATTCTACCCCCTTTTTTATTCCAGTTTTGTTGACGATACGTCCGGTCTCTTTAAAAGTGAATATGAAGCTGACCTCTTCGTAGAATATGCCAATGCAATACACAAGAGCATAAAGTTTACTATCGAGAAAGAGACGAACGACCGTCTACCATTGCTGGACGTTTTAGTTTTCAGACAAAACGACTGTTTTAATACCGCGATTTTTAGGAAGAAAACTTTTACTGAACTTTTATAGCTCATGTTTTATGAATTTTGAGTCCAACTCCGTTTATACCCTTCTCCACCTAGCACTTGTCCTTACGCAGAGCTGGGTCCTTTTCCATAATGAAATATAATTTTTAATTGAGTTTTTTAGCAATAACTGTTTCACTGCTAAGATAGTTTATAGGAAATTATATCAGCTACTGAAGACAGGCGCCCCCACCCCACTCAACAACCCTATGTTCAGTAAATAATTTGATATATGTGTGGTTTCGAATGGTTTCAACATACAGATATCGTTCTACTTCTATGGCTTAGCCAAGTAAATAGCTTCAAATTTCCTTTGAGTCCTTTTTATTTGGAAAACATCTTAGACAAATGTTTAGGCATTTGAAGTTCCATTAAAGTAATGTGAATCGGTATGGGTTGAGAATTAACCGGACAAGACTGTTTGGACCTTCTGAAGGTCTTTCGACGACGCTGTCTTTACTGTTGAACTAGTTCATATGAGCATAATTTTATAAATTACATTTGTATATCAAGTTAAGATCTTATATATTTAGGAAGGGACAACATTCCAATCCCCTAGATTTAGTCATGTAGCTCCACTAAAGCTACATAAAACATAAAAAATGCTATGACTTATGAAATAGACCATTACTGAAATACTAAGAACCGTGCTAAATTTTTTTAAATATAAAATGAACGTTCATCTTACAAGAAAGTAACGGTGAGGATGTATAATTAGGAAATAGATACGATTTTTACAGAGATAGTTGTTATCCTCATTTTCGTATTGTGTATTTTCTTTTGGAGCTTGTGATATAAATATTATTCTTTTAATTTTAATCTCTATTGTTATGGTGTTGCTTGTTTTTTTTACAATGGCTTTACTAGATAAAATTGATGATATGAAACTGTCATTGAGATACCTCCAGCAAATCAAGTTCTTCATAACAAAACAAAACAGCCCCAGGTAAATGCCCACTGCAGTATTGCCATGATAGCCCCCAGTTTTGGCTTCCCAATAGCCATACGATGTGTATCGAAATTCCTGGAGGGAACTGTACATTTCCTCCTTTAACTCAACAAACTCCAGAATGAACCTAGAGTTTGGTTCATGGTACTATGATCGAAAATGCCCTTTATTATTTGTATATACCTAATTTTAATTCCCACTTCTTAATGATGTCATAAGCCCTTTGAATGAACGGTTTTTTGAAATAACTAGAGTTCCAGCTTAATCCTTTTAACCTATTATCCCTTAGGATTTCATCTCCTGCAGGGTGCCCCTTATCAAGATGTTTCAGTTTTACCCAGTATGCTAGTATTTTATATTCTATTTTAATTCAAATAGGTTTAATATTACTTTCCACCTATGATGACATAATTGGTGAAGTACTTTTTGCTCCTAGTGCTATTCTTATTGCAACATTTTGAATGAACTCAAGCTTCTCTATATTACCTTTAGCTGCAGATGAGCATACTTCAATTCCATATTTTCTTTTACTTGATATATATGATTTATAAGACTTCGTCAGGGTTTTCCTGTCAGCCCCCATTTGTTTAAGGAAATAGCCTTTAATATATTCACCTCTGATAACATGTTGATTTTACATAATTAATATGATCAGTCCAAGATAGTGTAGGGCTGTCCTATATCACACTCAAATATTTGTACTTGTCCATTCTATTACATTGTTTGCTATTTGAATCTATGGTAGTGTTATTGTTTTCTTATTTGTATCGTACATAACCTTTGTCTTGTTGGTATTAATTTTTAGTCTCCACTTCTCTGTCCATCATAAAGCCTCTGCAGCTTCTTGTATTAACCTACAAGCTGTTTCAAAGAAGTCTGCTGTTACATGATAACATATATCCTCTGCAAATTCTATTAACCACATGTTTTCTATTTTTTAAGAAACTTTCATTTCATGCCATTAATCTTCCAGTAGCTATTTTTGCTAATTTGTATAGCAATGCTATGTGGTTAACTGTGTCATAAGCACTCTCCAAGTATAACAAGATAATCAGTGTCAATCTACGATTTACTAGGGATACTCTAATTTCATGCTCTAATCTTATTAGTTGATCTAGTGTGCTTCTCGTTTTCCTGAAACCACTCTGATCCTTATTTGTTGTTTATCTTCTTCTATTATCCAACACCTACGTCTTCATACCATCCTTACACTTAGCTTACCAAGACATAATAGCAGTGCGACTGGTCTGTAGAATTCTGGTTTTTGACCAGGTTTACCATGTTTTAAGCATAGATAATTAACCTTTTCCTCCATATTTTGAAGTACTTTACATATTTTCAACTTTTATTTATAGGCCCTAACACTTGGTGTCGTTTCTCTTTAGAGAAGTCTTTTATAAACTGGTTGTGGATTTTATCTGTCCTTGTTGTACTGTCATTTGGTAGTTCTCTGATCCTGTCGTCCAGCTCAGCCACTGAGAATAACTTGTTACATTCCTGAAATTCATCATTGTTTTTTTGAGTCCTCGATAAATTTGATCATTGCTTTCTAATTTTCTAATTTTATCATCACACAAGTTTTTCCAAAAGGCTTCAGCCATTATTTCTGCCTTTTCTAATGGGTCATATGTCAGTATCCCTTCATTATTGGTTAGTGGACGGTTTGTAAATTGTAAATCACTGAGAAAAGACAGGATAGGACAGAGACTAGGGGTAATAATTATTCTTGTTAGAAATAATGTGTGCTATTCAGTTCAAAGCATCGGAGAATATCCAAAAGGTAATATGGATGTACAACATATAAAGGTCAAACTAAAGCAGGGAGATATAGATATATTAAATGTATACAATCCAAGTGATAGGCTAACAAATGAGGAATCCGAACACTACACAAATCAAGTGGGGGGGAAGTTTGTAGCAGTGGGAGATTTAAATGCTTATCACACTATCTGGGAGCCAGATATAACAAAAGACAAAATCAATAGTAGTGGGGAAAAAATCACTCATGTGCTAAATAAGAATAACAACCTAACTTTAATCACACCACCTAGTCTGCCAACTAGGCGCAATCCCATTGCAGGGAAATTCTCGAAGATAGATTTGTGCTTCTCATCTTTAACCATAGCAAGTTACTTTAGCATCACATTTCAATATATTCCAACTTGGAAGTGGTATGAGCAGGATTAAAAAAAGAAGACAAGGTGGGTAACTGACAATGTAGACTGGAAAAAGTGGAATAAAGATATGGACAAAATAGGAATAGTCCAAACCTTGCAGTTGCAGGAAGAAGGCGAACCCAAAAGTTATTTGTTAAGCACCCATCTACATGTAACAAAAATCACCTTTCGAAAAAAAGAGGCAGACGCCAAAAGACGTAATTTATTTACAAAGCGAACTTCACAAGGGAATTACACGGGAAAACTTAACATGAATACGCCACAAACAGAAGTTTGGGGTACAATAAACAAAATAAAAAGAATTCCTGTTAAGGAAAACTGTCCACTAACCAATAATGAAGGGATATTGACATATGACCCATTAGAAAAGGCAGAAATAATGGCTGAAGCCTTTTGGAAAAACTTGTGTGATGATAAAATTAGAAAATTAAAAAGCAATGATCAAATTTATCGAGGACTCAAAAAACAATGATGAATTTCAGGAATGCAACAAGATATTCTCAATGGCTGAGCTGGACGACAGCATCAGAGAACTACCAAATGACAGTGCAACAGGGACAGATAAAATCCACAACCAGTTTATAAAAGACCTCTCCAAAGAGAAACGACACCAAGTGCTAGGGCTTATAAATAAAAGATGGAAATATGTAAAGTACTTCAAAATATGGAGGAAAGGGTTAATAATCTATGCTTAAAACATGGTAAACTTGGTGAAAACCCGGAATTCTACAGACCAGTCACGCTGCTATTATGTTTGGAAAGCTAATGGTAAGGATGGTATTAAGACGTAGGTATTGGATAATAGAAGAAAATAAACAACTATTAAGGATCAAAGTGGTTTCAGGAAAACGAGAAGCACACTAGATCAACTAATAAGATTAGAGCATGAAATTAGAGTATCCCTAGTAAATCGTAGATTGACACTGATTATCTTCTTTGACTTGGAGAGTGCTTATGACACAGTCTTGGAATTAAATTATATTCAGTAGTGCAAGATATATTACAACTCCTAATCTCTTGTTTGGGGTTATCAAGTTTCCAGATAACCTTCAGCTGCATAGTCTTGAACTTCATGAGTCCCCATGTAACGGCCCCTCCCCACAACCAACCTCCCCTGTGTAAAGATAGCATGTTTCAGGTACACGAAAGTAAATATTACGATCAAATTATCTGTATTTTGTGCATAAATTACATTTTATGTTGGAGAAAATATACAGAAAGTCCAAAACAATGCCTACTAAACAAAGGAATTTATTCCTAATTATATGTCCAATGGTTCCCACCAAAAATAATCGACTGTTACAGGCAACTCAAGGAGTCGCTGACTTGAATTTTTCAGCCATAGAAATCGAGAGATTTCCAGTACCATGTTAATCTTCAACCACAGCACCCCCTGAACTTATACATACAACGTCGCATTCCTATTGGTATATGGGGTTGATACCAAATTCAGGACAATAACACACCACTTGTTTATTACATTACCTCATTATTTC
>NC_061107.1:38126038-38196038 GCF_015104395.2 Macrobrachium nipponense | reverse complement strand
TTGCTCGTTAGATTTTGGGTCTAGATCCAATATATGAGATACCAGATGAAACTAATATGTAATATATCTGCAGACTCTACTGATTATAGAATGACCAGTGACAGACATTTTGGAGGGTGGGTTCCCCCTGACAGACGCACTGAAAAGGGGGGGTTAATTGAATCTAGATGCAACTTAGGAGATACCAAGTAAAATTTACACTACAATAGCACTACACATCCTAGAATACTGTGGTGGTAATGACAGACGTTTTAGTGGGTGGTTACCCCCTGACAGACGCCCCACAACGAGTGGGGAGGGGGAGACAGGATCTGCATCCAACATTGGAGATACCAAGTAAAATTTGTACTACAATTGCACTGAACATCCTAGAATGCTGTGATGGTAATGCCAGACATTTTAGTGGGTGGTTACCCCTTGACAGACACCCCACAACGAGTGGGGAGGGGGAGGGGGAGACAGGATCTGCATCTAACATGGAGATACCAAGTAAAATTTGTACTACAATTGCACTGCACATCCTAAAATGCTGTGATGGTAATGCCAGACATTTTAGTGTGTAGTTACCCCCTGACAGACACCCCACAATGAGTGGGGAGGGGGAGACAGGAACTGCATTCAACATTGGAGATACCATGTAAAATTTGTACTACAATAGCATTTCATATCCTAGAATGCTGTGATGGTAATGACAGACATTTTAGTGGGTGGTTTCCCCCTGACAGACACACCCTAACAGGTGGGCCGGGGGAAGGGCAAGCCCTGATAATGAATGTCTAGATTAGTATAGTGGGCTACTATTGACCCGTATTATACATTATTGTGATATATTTAATAAATATTTTTATCCTTTTTATATCCTTTGTATTTATCTAACACAGTGTTTCCCAACCTTTGACACTTTGAGGAACCCCTGAGACAATTTTCCTCATCCCAAGGAACCCAATACACACACACACACGATATATATATATATATATATATATATATATATATAATATATATATATATATATATATATATATATATATATATATATATTATATCTGTGTGTGTGTGTGTGTGTGTGTAAGTATTTGTATCAATTACCTTTAGTAAAGCAGAGGGAAAAAATCTCGCACGATATGTTACGATAAAATAAATTATAGGACTACGATTTCTCACGCCATATTTAACGAAAAATATATACTTATAAATAACAAATAATTAAATAAAACATGAATTCTTACAGAACACTTGGCGATCGTTCACGGAACCCTAAGGTTCCGCGGAACCCCGGTTGACGATGCCTTATCTAATACAAAAATAATTTATTTGTTTCATATAGATAACAGTCATCTGTAAGCCCATAATAATTCAGTCATATTATTATTTTGTCAAGCAAGCAACTGACTTCAATTATAGTGGGGGAGCCCGGGGTTAGTTGGCTACAGGGGTAACTTGGCACACTCAAAATGACTTTAAAGTTTACCAATAGATGACTATAATACATATACTGTGTAATTGCCACGTGGTTCCTCAAATACCAGCAAAATTCTATAGAGATAGAACGTAGGAGCTCGAATTTATGAGACAATTTTTGATTTTGATGGTAATATGTAAATATTTTAATCTTTCTGTTATTTGCTATAACATCTATACATTCATAAAGATTATTTTTTAATTATAGCATAGTTTTCCTAATGGTTTAAAGATTCTTTACCATTAAAATGATTAATTCACGGCTTCTTGGTGTGTACTGGTAAGCGTTTTTGTACCAAATGGTAGGGATGGGGCAAGTTGGCTCAAAATAAATGGGGCAAGTTGGCACACGTTATTTGATAACAATAGTAAGCCTATTTATTTATATAATTTACGTTTTGTTTCTGGAATTTTGGAAGGATAATGAGATTAATGTCCTATCATTTCTTCCACATTGTTCTCACAAGTTGCAGCCCCTGGATTTTAGTGTTTATAGACATCTGAGGAAATGTGTTAACAGGGCATGTGATGACTGGTAATCCAGGATCAAGTATGCCCATCTGTTACATTCCTGGTAAAGTTTCCTCGGCTTTACCTCTAGCTGTCACTTATTCTGATGTTTTCAATTGGTTTAGGATTGATGGAATTTCAACTTTGAATTACAGACTATTTCAAGATTTTGATTTTACGGGTGGTTATGTAACAGATTGAGAGATGAAGACTATGACGAGGATTTATTTCACACCTGCCACAATTACAACTAGATGATGATCTGAAGTAATACTAATGCCTTATATTTTGTATTTTGGAAATTTAGAGGGTATTTTTGCTATTTGATTTAAATGCAATGTAGTAATTTTCTTTTAATTATCAATGTGCCAATTTATCCCATAATGTGTGCCAACTTACCCCGTGGGGCAAGTTGCCACGAAAAGTTATTTTTTTTCTAAAGCTTATTGTTATCTTATGTTGAAAGCAAACAACAATTATTTTGCTCTATGATAAAGACGAATGTTAATATTTTTCAATGGTGGTAAGAATTTTGCTAAAATGTTTGTTTTATATTCGCAATAACCAAAATTGTAAAAAGTTTGTCAACTATCCCCGGCCTCCCCTACTCGCTTTAGCTTTGTTTACGAGATGAAAATTAATGTAGCGGTGGTTGGAAGACTGGCACTATAAAGTAGCATATAAGTTCTTATCATTATTAGAGTTATTGCTGTAAAATGTCTATGTACATAACATTTGTTAAACAGAGTTACGCACCCATTAAATAGATAGTAATACATATGTAATATATACGCTATAGTCAGGGTACAGATCATAATAATTGCGCTAAGCCTACTCGGTTGTTTTATCAAAGCAGGACTACCTTTTGGTTTCAACTGACTTTCGTGCTAATTAAATTATGGATACATTTTTGTATTATCAGTTTTATGAATGGATATTTTTGTTATTATAGTCGATTTTTTTTCGACTGGTGTAAATTTCGTCAGATATTAATACACCTGGCTGAGGAAGGACACAGAGGATCTCTGTTTTTTAAACAATCTCTCTACACACCAAGTTATTTCGAACATTTCCATTCTCCCAAGAAGATTATGAATAAATACAAGAGCAAACTAGACCCCAAAAAAAAAAAAAACAAACAAATAATCACCTTGCATTAATGTAAAGAAAACAAGAGAAATGAAAAATTAGTGCGATTGTCAATTTTTTCTATCGTTAATATTCAATGAGTCAGTGTTTAGCGAATTGTTAAGGTTTAGTGAGTAAGCGTTTAGTGAATGTTTATGAGTAAGTGTTTGATGAATGTGTAGGGTTTAGTGACTGTTTAATGTGTCAGTATTCAGTGAATGTTTACTGAGTCTTTAGGGTTCAGTGAATGTTTTGTGAATGTTATTGAATGTTTATTGTGTAAGAATTCAGTGAATGTTTTGTCTTTAGGGTTTTAGTAAATGTTTTGTGAATGTTAAGTGAACGTTTATAGTGAATGTCTTGTGAATGATAGTGTTTAGTGAATATTTAGTGTGTAAGTATTCAGTGAGTGTTTTTAGGGTTTTAGTGAAAGTTTTGCGAATTTCAAGCGAGCGTTTAGTGAATGTCTTGTGAATGCTAGTGTTTAGCAAATGTTTAGTATGTAAGTGTTTATTAAGTTTTTAATGATTGGATGTTCATTCACTGTTTAGTATTTAATAAGTATTTAGGGTTTGGTAAGCATTTAGTATTTAATGAGTGCTTAGGGTTTAGTGAATGTTTAGTGTTTAATTAATGTTTAGGATTAAGTGAGTGTTTAGTGAATATTTACCGAGTGTTTGAGGCATAATGAGTATTTAGTAAATTTAGTGTTTTAAGTGTTTAGTGAGCATTTAGTGTATAGTGAGTGCCTAGTGAGTATTGGGTATTCAGTGTTTTGTGTTATTGAGAGTGTGTGTTAGTGTATGTTAAGTGTGTGTGTGTGTGTGTGTGTGTATAGTGAATGTATGCAAGTGTTGAGTGCTTACTGAGTAAGTGCATTGTGAGTGTTGGTGTTTAGTGATTGTACTACATTACTCTTTAGTTAATGCTTCGCTACCATATGCAAAGAAAGTCCTGTATTAACACAGGAACCATTTATGGTTGACACTGCTTAGATCCAAGAGCAGATGCTTAGGCCTGACCACAATGGTTGGAGTGCTTAGGTGTGTTTTCGTAAGGTAATTTTTCTCTGTGAAATTGGGTCGAATAATAATAATAATAATAATAATAATAATAATAATAATAATAATAATAACAAAGATTAAAAAAAGTAATAGTAATAAAATATAGTACTAAGAGCTGGACCGAGACCTTTCAATATGGCCTTCCGAAGTCACTCTCGGCAGGGAGATCGCTACTCCAGTGATTGACGCCCTGTGCCTTGCACACAGGTGACATATTTGCACATTCGGTTGTCCGATTTTTATGACTGTTGGAGACACATTATAAATCATATTAACAATGGTAAATACATTGAACAGACGTGAGGATATAATATGATGTTAATGCCTGTCTACTGGATATAATGATCAAATAAAGAAAAAAATATTACTAGGGAGAAAATTAGCAGAATAATGGTCGTCAAACCCAGCATCGATAGAATGTATTGAAACACATTACATAGGCTGCCTGTGGAGCGTGCCGGCGGGAAGTTAAGAGACAAACGCACTCAGCTGGCTTTAAACATAAAACTGCGTATAATTTTTGTTTGAGTTTAAATTTTCTTCCCTGAATATATATGGTACCTGATACTTGGTGATAGTGTTCAGATCAATTTGAGTGAGGCAGCCGAAAATAAGTGGACTATTAGATAATTGACATGATATTATAGGCCAACTTAATTTGGGAGTCAGGAGCTCCAAGTTGTATGATCGTCAACTTCGGGAGGGGGAATAAAATGGGGGAAAATATTTTAATCTTTATAGTTAGCTTATCCTGAGCAATTCATTCACATTTCCGTTTCCAGTAATTATTTGTGTTGTGATACTTCATCTTTTAGTGAATGTGTGGGTGTTAAAACGACTCTTTATGATGGAACTTTGGTCTTAATATCAATCGAATTCCTATATCCGATAAAAATTTCATTTCATCCACACGAACCAACAGCAACTAAAGAACAATTCAGCTATGGTAAGACGCGTTGGGCTACGAACCTCGACATGGCTGCAGTGTCCTAACTATAGGCAAGAAAAGAAAATGACCAAAGACGCTATTAAAACGAGAATACTTATCTTACATTTCTTTTTTTAGAAGAATTGAGAGTGGCACCATATGACTGGTTTAATTATTCAAAAATGGCTCAGCACACATACTTGTAGCTGTTGCCAATTGTGACCCCCTCCCATCAGATAAAATACTATGTATGAAGTAATATCTCCAAACCAAAGAATAGTGCTAATATTATATATATATATATATATATATATATATATATATATATATATATATATATATATATATATATATATATATATATATATATATAATATATGTATATATGTTGTGTGTGTTTGTGTGTGTGAAACCATAGAAAGTAGACCAAGCCTAGTAAGTCTCACACATAGTATTTATATAGATGTGATGGAATTAATGAAGTGAAATATTCCATACTCCAATAGGAATTTTAAAAAATAACTCCGGCAATAATTCTTATCCTGAAACATCACAATATTTCTTGAATTTTTTTCCTTATGCATTTTATCAGGCTCACGATTTTCAGATACTTACCACATTTCTAATATTAATATTGCCTATGATAGATTTTGAAATATTTCAAGGTGTCCCATCTCTCTCGTAGGTTATTTCTGTGAAGGGGTAACCACCCACTAAAATGTCTGGCATTACCATTACAGCATTCTAGGGTGTGCAGTGCTATTGTAGTACAAATTTTACTCGGTATCTCCAATGTTGGATGCAGATCCTGTCTCCCCTTCCCTACTAGTTGTGGGGTGTCTGCCAGAGGGTAAGCACCCACAAAATGTCTGTCATTACCACCACAGTACTCTAGGATGTGCAGCGTTATTGTAGTACAAATTATACTTGGTATCTCCAATGTTGGATGCAGTTCCTTGTTCTCCCTCCCCCTCCCCCTCCCAACTCGCTGTGAGGTGTCTGTCAGGGGAAACCACCCACTAAAATATCTGTCATTACCACCGCAGTACTCTAAGATGTGCAGTTCTATTGTAGTACAAAGTTTACTTAGTATCTCCAATGTTGGATGCAGTTCCTGGCTCCCCCTCCACCTCCCCCCCCCCACTCATTGTGGGGTGTCTGTCAGGGGGTAACTACCCACTAAAATATCTGTCATTACCGCTGTAGTACTCTAGGAACTGCAGTGCTATTATAGTACAAATTTTACTTGATACTATGATGTTGGAGGGAGATCCTGTCTCCCCCTTCATTTCCCCTCCCCACTGTTGTGGGGTGTCTCTCAGGGGGTAACTACCCACTAAAATGTCTGGCATTACCACTGCAGTACTCTAGGATGTGCAGAACTATTATAGTACAGATTTTACTTGGTATCTCCATGTTAGATGCAGGTCCTGTCTTCCCCTCCCCCTCCCCACTCGTTGTGGGGTGTCTGTCAAGGGGTAACCACCCACTAAAATGTCTGGCATTACCATCACAGCATTCTAGGATGTTCAGTGCAATTGTAGTACAAATTTTACTTGGTATCTCCAATGTTGAATGCAGATCCTGTCTCCCCCTCCCCACTCGTTGTGGGGCGTCTGTCAGGGGGTAACCACCCACTAAAACGTCTGTCATTACCACCACAGTATTCTAGGATGTGTAGTGCTATTGTAGTGTAAATTTTACTTGGTATCTCCTAAGTTGCATCTAGATTCAATTAACCCCCCCTTTTCAGTGCGTCTGTCAGGGGGAACCCACCCTCCAAAATGTCTGTCACTGGTCATTCTATAATCAGTAGAGTCTGCAGATATATTACATATTAGTTTCATCTGGTATCTCATATATTGGATCTAGACCCAAAATCTAACGAGCAATTAGTGGTGCTTGTTAAGTAAGCCACCCATATATTTTCGGCAGACGGTCAGTTTCACAGTTTACAAGTCTACTCCTAAATACCGGTAGGGGTTACAGTCAGTATCTCGTTCGCTGTATCTCAACGATCCGGACTGCCGCTCTGGTCTCAGATACGGAGAGATGCGAGGCCTACATCTCAAGGTTCTGGTAATTATAATGTGAGAACTTCCCAGGCAGGTGAAACCAGAGGGCAAAGGGATCGGCAAAATTTTTGGAAGCCCGATCAACAAAAAGGGTACAGGTGATTGGTACATGCCATTGTGGTCTCGTGGGGGACGTCCCAGAGCCCAGGCCTATATAATCTATGGAACAGTGGGGGATGTGGTTATCCCAATATTATAGACTCGGGGGCATCAATAAATCTAATGGACTATAATTTGTATCAATCCATGTTTTCCAGTTACCCTTAGCAACCCTCACCGGAGACGGTGTGTGATGTGCAAGCCCATAGATTAAATACTCTGAGTTGTGTTCAAATACAGTTTACTTTCGGTGACTGAGTGTTAACAGAACCATTTTTGGTAATGAAAGGAATTGCGTTGAGCAACAGACTTTTGCTGGGTCCTCCTGCTTGTAAAGACACAAGATTTCGATCCATGCGGGTGTTAATGGGATAACAGTCGGGATACCTGGTGTTTTTCTGCCTTTTGAAGACGTGAATAGAATGGAGGACATGGAGGTTATTGAAAGAGGAGATGTGCTCGGTGATATTAATGGCGGTGATACGAGAGACCGCCCGTCTTGTAGTCAAGCATGTACATTTGTTTGTACGGATGTTACAGGTCTAATAGACCAGGGCACTTGCAAAAGTCGCATTCCTCTTTTTAAGAAGAAAGACGTCAGTTGGTACACGTCAGGTGTCGGGAGAGAAAACCCCCATCGTAAAGGTATGACACATATTCTGAAAAGAGAGAGAAGTGTGAAATACATTCCTTTACTTATTTACTTTGAAAAGAGTGATGTGTGAAGTGTATCTTTTATCTATTGTTATCTTTATTACAGATGGGTTCTATTCCATGGTACTAGAGGCATGATTCTCTAACCTGACTAATATATTGAACTTATTGACATTTTGGGTCTGGGAGTGAATTCTTAGTCAGGAGGGTAGAATGTTAACTTACTAGTTTTCTTTATTGGCAGATTTGGGTTTTTGTCATTATGACTTGTCAATCATTTTGTTCTATTCTATATTCATCTGCATTGGGTAATAAATAGTATATTTTTATACTTGCGTGATCTTAATAGCCTAATGACATGGTTGCAGACAAATGGGACCATTGACAACAGGTAAGGGTTTCCAATTTGTGTAATTTTAATGCCCGACACGAAAGCACTATGAGTAAAGGAGTTGACACTGTTTTCCTAATATTTAGGAATAATGAATATTAATTATGCCTTGAAACATGAACCCATTTAATTGTCATTTTAGAGATATCGACGTTTCATAACTTTTTCTTTTTTATAATTTCTATTTTTATTCATTTATTTATTTATGTGTTACTCTATGTTTTTTCTTATCACTTCTTTCTGTATTTCTCGTTACCTTATGTTAGTTAATTCGAATGAACGCCATATTCTTTGAATTTTGAATTTCAATTAAATGGCCCCTGTAGGTTTGTTCTCTATGAATATGGTTAATTTTCCGAATAATGATAATATTAATATGTCTTGTTAAAGAGAATGGCAGAGTCAGTGGAATTTATTTCATATAATGCTCCTCTTGGAAGGACATACACACTGAATTAAAAGTGTTGTCCAGGTCTAAATTAACTATGGATAATTCAATAGTGACATCACAAAATGCCTCCCTAGAGCTATTAATAAATGGTATCAGCAAGAGCCTCAACCCGCCACTTTTGAAGGGGTGCAGGACCCCCTGAAGAGAGCTAATGTGGTCTACCAGTACAGATATTAATCCGAGAATGCTCAGCACCTATATCAGTACAACCACAATGTGATTTTCCGCGAGGCTCTCTGCCACGTTCAGGAATGCGCCATCCGTGATTATGCCAAGAACACCCACAATATTCGAATAACATTGATGGATATAATTCCTAATATCGGAATTATTGATAAAGCAGCAGGCCACCACCACCTTCGTCTCCTGGAAGCCCTACTCACCAAAAAGGAGAAAACTAGCCTCAACACCACACAAGGGACTTTGATCCTCCCATTAGTGGCACATACAGTGCTGCCCGCCAGTACCCCTGAGCGAAATGAACAAGCCAATCAGGTGATGCCTCCATCTGCTTTAAGTGACCTTTCCAATAGAACCCTCCCATTATCTAATGTCTTCACTCAGAGGCGAGTGCAACCATTGACATCCGAAAGATGACTTCCCTCAGGGACTTAATCCCTAGGCAACCAATGAGAATTCAGCTCCTACACCTCCAATTACCTGGGAACCTATAAATATTGACTAACGACCCCATTCAGTCAGTTGCAATTTCAACATGGATCCGCCAACTCGTCATCAAGTAGTCATGCAGCACATTATCGTCATGAATATGGATTTGCAGACTCGTCATCATCAAGCCTTTTATGAGTCGTTATTGACTCATAAATCTATCCAACCACCTACCATCCCTGAAGAAGAGACTCCAAATACTGGATCCTTTTCCAGTGAAGAAAACTCCTATCAATAAATGTCTGATGAAGAAGAAACGTTCATTGACGGCTATTCAAGTGGTGGGAACACAGATATACCAAGCTTGCTCCTTCCGTGTTGGAGAATGAATCAAATACTGAAAGATGGACAGCTATTCACAAAAAGAAGGTCTGCAGGAAAACACCAATCCAAGATGAAAGAACCCCTCTTCCCAACAAGATTTCTGCAATCAATCCCTCTTTGCTTCTAAGTGGCAGAATAATCTTGTTAAATAGTTTCACTAATAAAGTTTTCCTTCTTCAGAAACCTAAGAAAACGGTTGGTTTTATCATAATTTTTTTAAATATTATAGTTTTCAGGCGTCCCAATAAGTTTAAATTTTGTTCTATTGTTTAACATCTTTTTTTTTGTTTCGGGAGGTACTCGTATTTATTGAGAATCACAGTACCTTCACCGTTATCAGGTAGGGTAAGAATGATATCTACTTTTTTTGCCGAAAATACGATTTTTACATCTTGAAACAACTGGCAAGAAACGAAGTCATCATTCCGCTTCCCTTTTAATCAATATTGTTTTAGCTGTTTCTAAAATCATGTTTGTTTGCGGGAAATGGAAATGTAACGCTTGACCCAGGGCTCTCCTTTATTGAAATTCCATTTCAGGGCTTATGTTTTCGAGATTGCTGATTATTATTTATTGCACACATTGTTAATGAAAATTTTCTGCAATCGGTGTATTGAAAAAGAATACTTAGGTCAGTAAAGGGAAATTTTCCATGTAAGTCTCTTACGTCTTAAAGTGTAAAATTCAGTGGGGTTATTATGCACGCTGAAGAATATTCACTCATATTCTCATTATAAAGTTGCCCCCCCCCCCTTCTCTCTCTCTCTCTCTCTCTTCTCTCTCTCTCTCTCTCTCTCAAATGTAATGCCCTACAAGATATGAGACATCAGCAATGCAGATCGCAGGAAGGCAAAACTCATTGTCTCTTCGAAATCTCGCCATTAGGTATCAGTTTCAATCTTCGAACCCATGTCCTTGAATGCCACAACTCCCTTGTCGCTGAAAGAGCTAAATAACTAGTTACTAGGATATCGTCTGGGGGACACTATCTCCTTTTTAGAAAAAGTATCAAATTAAGATGCGTGACTTTAATCTTCATCATTTTCCCGTATTTAACCGGTCAGATGTACGTTCTAAATTTTAGTTATTTTTTCATTTTAGTTTAATTGGAAGAAGAAACTGCATTACATGCTAGTAAGTCCTATTATTACTGATATTTAACTGAAAGTTCCGTTCTTATTTCCACGTAGCCGTCTTCTGTTTGATAAATGCAAATCAAAGCGAATGACTCTTTACTAATGTGCGCGATCGAAATCGCCAAACTACTTCTATGAGGCAGCCACCATTATTTTGTGAATTTAACTATACAGACGCGAAATCACCAGAAACCAGAAAACGAGGCATGTAACACAAGACAAAGTCAGAAACTACATCGCTCAGTAACGTCAGCTAAGAAAACACTCGTAAATTTTGACCAACAAGACTAATCCCTCTCATGAGGACTCAGGTAAGAAAAAGAATCAGGACCCAACTCTCTTTTCTCACTGTATAATTCCAGAGCTGAAACGAGATTGCAGTCAATGCCAAGCCGAATTGATCAAAGAGTTGCAGCTATCCTACAAAAATCAATAGAAATTCATTGGAATCGCCAGCTGAAAAGTACAATGAGCAGGAACAAAAACCTGCACGAAGAATGAAACCCAACCCCAATGCTGGAAGCTTCCCAAGCGACCTTGGGAATGATCTGTATGCAAAAGAGAAAAAAAAGACAAAATATATACATTATTTTAGCTCTCATCTACATACTTCCGCATGAATTGGCTCACTGAAACTGTGAAAATAAATAAAAAAAGTTAAATCATTTAACAGAAAATGCCAATAAAGAGCCACCTGCAAAACCGCAATACCGTCCATTAAAATTCAAACTCCAAATGTCGCCAAGGTCAAAGTGTATGATGTTATAACTGAGAACGATAAAACAGTTTCACAGGCCACTGACAGAACACCATTTACGCTACAGCACTGTTCCTGTCAAATTATAAAAGCAAAGTGAAAAGAAATGAGACCTTGGTCCTTATCGCGCAAATTGGACGAAAAATAATCGAATTAAGCGAATGTTTTCATTTGTTATCAAATACACACCTCGTGGGTATGATCAAATGGTCTCGCTTAGCGTTCCACCGGCCATTCGAATGCCACCAAATGTTTGCATATTTATATTATTCATATTTTCACGTAAAGTTGAGCAGCAATCTCTTTGATTCCATTGAATCTGTCTGAACAATAGTGTATGGTTTATTGTCAGCAGATGAGTGTTCATGAAATCGTAATTCATCAACACTTTAAACTGGAATATATGTTGGGTGCATTGTTGATGTAGATTACACTTACTGTCTGATGCTAATTGGCTAGTTGCTTTTTAAAAATGATCCCTAGTGAAACGAAACACAAAGATCTGAAGTGAAATATGCTAGGTACTTCATTCAAACCTAAATTTGTCTATGCATAATGCGCTAGGTATTTCACTCAAACCTAAATTTGTTTATGCATAATGTATGATTGATAGCAAAGCCTAGTGTATGAGTAATTTTCTGCATGAGGAAGTAACGCATTCTTGTTCTTAACTCTACATAAATAGATAATAAGGTTTAACAGGATTAAGTTTTTCTACCTTTATCAATATGAAAAAAATTATGTTCTTTTCTTTCGCTTTCTTTTTCCCTTATGCACCATTAAGTCAATTGCAGGCAATTGGATAAAGAATTCCGGTGACCGATTCAAATCTTACATTCTTCAGCTGTCGTGATCTTATCCTGTCGTCTCGCTGATTGTTTCATTTCGAGTTCAAAGAATTCAAAATATATTTGGAAGTTGTCCCTAAGCGATCGCCTTAAATGGCCTCTTAATATCTAAAATTACTTTCTTGAAACAACCAAGATAATTATAATTTAATATAGAAGTAGTTTTACTTTTTCGTTATGTCATTGTTGTTTTAACGAACAAAACGGGAGCAAAACTATTTTTCCCTTTAAAACTGTAAAATACATGTTCTTTTCTATGTACTTTTCCATAGATTTTAATGCTGAATTACGTAATATGTAAATTTAGGCAACTGCTTCAATGCAGTATTCATACGGGGTGAATGTCGAAAAACATATTGTAGGCAGAATTAGAGAATATCTTATATCATGGAAACTAAAACAACCAATACAGCATAACACCAACATTTTACATTAAATTCTAAACATCTTTTTTCAGCAAAAAAAAAAAAAAAAGATAAAAAAATAATAATAATAAGAATAATAATAATAATAATAATAAGTAATAATAATAATAATAATAATAATAATAATAATAATAATAATAATAATAATAATACTCAAGGCGATACTCAGTCAAAAACTCAACGCCGGAAAATATGATAAAAGCCATAAACACATGGGGCAGTGCCAGTAATCAGATACAGCGCAGGAATAGTGGAATGGACGAAGGCAAACTCGCAACATAGATCAGAAAACAGGAAACATATGACAATACACAAAGCACTACACCAAGAGCAAAATACGGACAGACTATACATAACACGAAAAGGAAGGAGGAGGAGGACTACTAAGTATAGAGGACTGCGTCAACATCGAAAACAGAGCACTGGGGCAATATCTGAAACAGTGAAGACGAGTGGCTAAGAGTGCATGGAAGAAGACTAATAAAAGTAGACGAAGACCCAGAAATATACAGAGACAGGAGAAAGACAGACAGAACAGAGGCTGGCCCAACAAACCCAATGCACGGGACAATACATGAGACAGACTAAAGAACTAGCCAGCGATGACAATTGGCAAGCTACAGAGGGGGAGAGCTAAAGAAGGGGGGGGGGGGAAACTGAAGGAATGATAAACAGCGGCACAAGATCAGGCCCTAAGAACCAGATAGTTCAAAGAAACGATAGATGGAAATAACATCTCTCCCATATGTAGGAAGTGCCAATACGAAAAATGAAACCATAAACCACATAGCAAGCGAATGACCGGCACTTGCACAGAACCAGTACAAAAAGAGGCATGATTCAGTAGCAAAAGCCCTCCACTGGAGCCTGTGCAAGAAACATCAGCTACCTTGCAGTAATAAGTGGTACGAGCACAACCTGAGGGGAGTGATAGAAAACGATCACGCAAAGGATCCTCTGGGACTATGGTATCAGGACGGATAGGGTGATACGTGCAACAGAACCAGACGTGACGTTGATTGACAAAGTCAAGAAGAAAAGTATCACTCATTGATGTCGCAATACCATGGGACACCGAGTTGAAGAGAAAGAGAGGGAAAAATGGATAAGTATCAAGATCTGAAAATAGAAATAAGAAGGATATGGGATATGCCAGTGGAAATCGTACCCATAATCATAGGAGCACTAGGCACGATCCAAGATCCCTGAAAAGGAATCTGGAAAAACTAGACGCTGAAGTAGCTCCGGGCCTCATGCAGAAGAGTGTGATCCTAGAAACGGCACACATAGTAAGAAAAGTGATGGACTCTAAGGAGGCAGGATGCAACCCGGAACCCCACCACTATAAATACACCCAGTCGAATTAGAGGACTGTGATAGAGCAAAAAAAAAAAAAAAAAAAAAAAATAATAATAATAATAATAGTATAATAATAATAATAATAATAATAATAATAATAATAATAAAAACACTTCTTAGTTTTTGATAATATAAAATTAGATCTAATACTACAAGAAAGTTAAGCTCGTGAAGGGAGAAAAAGCCCAGTACTAGGTACATATCATAGGTCTCTAGTGATAACGATTTTCATCTTCCATCCCTAACGATAGTGGTTTTAATTTCACATGGTTTGGAAAATGGTCCACCTACTTAGTTGTCAGCGACCTCCGAAGGTCTTTGGTTTTTGGGCAAAAATTCTCTCTCTCTCTCTCTCTCTCTCTCTCTCTCTCTCTCTCTCTCTCTCTCTCTCTCTCTCTCTCTCTCTCTCTCTCCAATAATAGCCGCTGAGATTTGATTATTTTCTCTTTCTCACTTAACAATGACCACAGTGATTTTACTTTTCCATCCTACACCATCACGTCAATTCAAACAAGGGAACTTAAAATGATGTTTCCAGTAACTGCTCCTCAGGAGTGGATGTGTACATTTCCCTTTGCAGAACATCTGAGTACGTTTGCAATTTGCATAACCCAATCTCTCCATTTCTTCACTTCCAATTTTTGTTGATGTAACACGGTGTCGTATTACCCAAAGTCATATTTAAAGGCCTTCCTGTAGCGCAAAATTGTGTTACTGCCTCAATGCAACAACCACAGTTAAATTCGCTTTTTTCAAGTGTTACTATTTTTGCGTTTTCTTTTTCTTTTTTGTGCGTTTGTGTGTCTCGTTTTCCGGTTATTTGCTCTAATATCGAAAGAATGCTTCATTTGAATGTTTGTTTATTCTAAATAATAATAATAATAATGCCTTTTTCGCTATCTGATGTCAGTTAGGTGCATTACCTTCCCGCCTCTCCCCTGTCAGCGTATTGAGTCCCATGGCTCATTGTGAAATCACACGAGGGACTCCTGCTGTGTATCGTCTGCCAACTGACATTAAGTTCTCCGTATCGAATCAGAACAACCTGCTGTTTCATGAATCCAAAAGACCTCCTCTGTGCTCTTGAGAAAATTGAATTGCTATCCGTCCGACACTTGATTTGCCCAAGATTTATTCTTCTATTATAGCCATTTATTATACGTTTCTATATTGAATCAATTACAGCGGTTTTTAGTTATTTCATCAGCATTCTTTTTGCTAGATATTTATCAGTCGTGTGCATTGTTATCAACGTATCTTAATAATAAATGTAAAATCTATACCTAAAAGTGATTCATATCTAAAAGGAATCAACGCATTCTAGTCCTGTATAGAAGTAAGAATGTGACCTACATGTTCCTAATAAATCTACAAACTAATATATCATCAAATACTATTATTTTTTCCTCTTTAAAATGTTATTATTCCTTTGATTTAATGCGCCCTCGTATATGATAGACCACATCATCCTCATATATATGAATTATATGAAAATGAGAGAGAGGAGATGGGGGAAGCACAGGGGGTAGAGGAACCAGTGAAAGAGATACAGGATTGAAGTGAAAATAGCTTTAAGTAAACTGAAGAATGGTAAAGCACCAGGTCCAATAGAGTTCCCAATCGAAATGGAAGAGCGGGGGAGAAATGGATGCGGGATTTATTAAAAGCTATATGTGAACAGGAAGGAATGCCAAGGGGCAGGGAGAAGAGTCTAATGGTATATACATACGTACAAGCAGAAGGGAGATGTCACCGATTGCGGTAACTAAAGGAGAGTTAAACCAACAGAGCATGGGTCGAAAGTTTTATAGAGGATACTGGATGAGAGATTAAGAGAGATTGTAAAAATCGGGAAAAATCTGTATGGATTCATGAGAGGAAGAGGGGCTTTGGATGCTATTTTCATGGTAAGACAGCTACGGGAAAAGAGGCTAGAGGGAAACCAGGAGCTCCATTGTGTATTTATAGACCTGGGGAAAGCCTAGGACAGAATCCAAAGAGAAGTGATGTTTTTGTGCTTGAGGAAGAGGAAAGTCCAGAAAAGTTGGTTCGGCTGGTCGAGAAGATATTTCAAAGAATGAGCGCAAAAAATAATAACAGCAGTTGGGATCACAGAAAACTTTGAAGTTAGTGTTGGATTACACCAGGGGTAAGTATTAAGCCCATTTTTGTTTGTATTAATCATTGATTTTTTAATTGAAGAGATGAGGAATGAAGTTCCTCAGAAGTCTCAGAAGTTCCAGATGACTCTCACCTGCAGAACAAAATTTCCCCACCTCTGCTCCCCAGCTTCCTCTGTGGATCCCACACGTGTTCCTTTACCATCCATAGTGCACAAATCAATCAGAAAATGAGAACATAACAAGACAATGGATTTCCAGACAAATATCAGGCCTACTTGTGAGAGGAAATTTGGGAAACCTTGGGTATTACGCTCTTATTTAAATAACCCGCTCTGCGTAAATCATATCTCTGTGTGTGGGCCATTCCCTAGCACGTGTTCCGGTGCACCCTGCATTCAACCACCTTCATTTATTTCGGAACCCACTCGAGTCCCCTACACCCTTAAGGTGTGAATCGCTGCTCACGTAATTTAATTGCAAATATAATTCATTTAAAACTAACTTCCAGAGTTTTACGTAAATTCTTCCCTTTCAGTAATATCGGTTATAATAATCATCGCCCCTCCCATACAAGGCCATTTTGAGTGACAGAAAGTCGCATCCTACATCTTCACTGAGGGAACGAGATAAAAAAAAATTATATATATATATATATATATATATATATATATATATATATATATATATATATATATATATATATATATATATATATATTGAACATTCCAATAATGAAATAGATAAAATAATGAAGGAGAAGTCTTTTCAAAAAATCATCTAAGCGAGAGAATTAATGCAGACATTTATGACACAGAAACGATCATTAACATAAAGGAAAGACAGAAATGCTGCAGGTCGCTGTTTTATCAGATACCGTTCTGCAATTCATAATTCCAAAACTTTTTCTCTATCTCTCTCTCATTTTTGGGAAATGAAAAATGTTCTATCGTTGTTTCAACTTTAAAGAGATTTTTTTTAGTGTATACGAGAATGTGTCTATGTGTTGATTCGGGAGAAGGCACCAATAAACTCTAGTTATCTTAATTGCATCTTGCAGCGACCTGTATCAGATGGGGTGACACTCTTTATAAACGAATTCGCACGGGTACACACACACACACACACACACACACACACACACACACACACACACATATATATATATATATATATATATATATATATATATATATATATATATATATATATACATATATATACATATATATATATATATATATATATATATATATATATATATATAATATATATATATATATATATACGTATGTATTATAAATGTTCGTGTGTGAATGGCGTCGAAACTCCTAAGTTATTAACGCCGCTGTTTGCGTAGAGGAAAAGAAAAAATGAGTCAGACTTTCAGGTTCTGAATGGGGCCCCTTGGAATGTGGAAGCGACAAAATTTACTTTGGCATATAAGGCTTAGGAGAAAAGCTTAAGAATGAGAGTAAAGTGAAAGTTCAGGGTGTTCAGGAACTATATTTTGTGACACTGCACTTATAAAGCTAATCGGGATTTGAGAGTACAAATCATGAGTCTAGCTAATAATTGTGTGAGTGATTTTCAATATAGCAGAAATGAAGTTGCCATACGAGATTACAATATGGAGAGAAAAGGAAAAATAAAAGAAATTTCTGTCAACAGCTGAATCTATTCTTTGTTGGCTTTTGGTTGGACAAGGTGATTTGAAAATAGAAGCTGGTGACAGCGGATCTACTTAGTGAGTTTTGAGTGCCTGCATTGACTGAGATATAAATCTTGAGGATATGCTCACTGAATTGGGTTTAATTATTCACTGTGCATGATTACAAAAATTAGAATAGTCATGAATATGTGTGATATAGAATATATGGAAGAAACAGTTTGTACTATTATGTGTTGCTAGTGAGCCAATGGAAGATGAGATTATTTGCGGGAAGTATAGCTGGTCATTATCCGACTGAAGCAAAATAGAAATTTGAAGGTAGTATTAGCTGCAGTAAAACTGTCATCCAGGTATTTGGTACAATTATTTGAGGATGGGCAAGGATAAATTTAGGGAACTTCTGGGCTTAATAATACCTTATATCAAGAAATTAGATACCAGTATAAGGCAATCTATATCTCCTGGCGATAGACCAACTGTTTGCCGTGTAGCATCTGGATATCTGTCCTTTAGCTCGTTTACTAAAATACCGTAAGAGATATTTTCTCGATTGTTGTCGGGAAAACACTTGAATTTCACATTCCATAGCAAATGTGTGACTTATATAAAGCAATCCAGTCAGTTCAAAATTACTTATCAACCCATACGTCTGCCATAGTTAAAGTATTGTCTGAAGTCACATATCTCGGACGACATTATTGCTAAAATGATAAATACCAATGTGTGTTGAAGTAACCTCGCAAAGTCTCCACTTTTCAGAAATATGTAACATATTATTCCGAGGAAGAGCAAATTAGATGTTAAAGGACATTTGTAGTTCGATATATGTATATGAATCACGGTTGTGTGAACGTATATTGATAATTATATATATATATATATATATATGATATATATTATATATCTATATATATTATATATATATATATATATATATATATTTATATATATATATTAATATATATATATATATATATAGTATATATATATATATATATATAATATATATATATATTATATATATATATATATACATTACATCGCGCTACATTTTTCCTTTAATATCTAATTCGCTCTACCTTGGAACAATTAATATATTTTCATATATGCTTAACCGAAGGGGAATTTTTTCTCGATAATAGATTTATAATAGATAGTTAGTATAGATATTAGAGATTAAAAGATTAGAGTAGATATATTATATAGATATAGAAATAGTAATATTAGCGATAGTATATATAATATAGATATAATATAGAGCGATATAGGATAATATAGATAGAAGAGAGATCGAATAGATGATATAGTAGAGAGAGATATGATCTATGAGAGAGAGATGAGAGTAGAGAGAGAGCGAGAGAGAGATAAGATACATTATATATATGACGTATAGAATAGATAGATAGATATATGTCTATCCGATATAGATAATATGATAGCCGATTCGAGAGAATAAGAGAGAGTTTAAGCGAGATTGAGAGTAGGCGAGAGAGAGATAGCGAATTAGATTTTAAAGGACATTTGTAGTTCCTAAATTAATTATATATATATATATATATATACTAATATATATATATATATATATAGTATATATAGGTTATCGGTAATATATATATATCTAATATAGCTATATAATAGTATTATGTATATTATATATATATATTATCTAGATATATATATTAATATATATTATAATATATCTATTAGTATATCTACATATGATATATATATATATATAGTACATATATATATATATTACTATAACTTCTATATATATATATATATATATAACTTATATATATATATAATATTGGTAATTATATTATAGATAATATATATAGTATATATATATATATAGATTATTATAATATATATATATAATATTATATATATATATATATATATATAATATATATATATATATAATATATATATAGATATATATATATATAGATATATATATATAGATATATATAATAATATATAGGTATTCTATTCTATTATCTATATCTATATATATAAGATAATAATATATATATATATAATCTATATATACTATAAATAAATATATATATATAATCTATATATAATATTCTATATATATATTATATATATATATATATATAGTATGCTATATATTATATCTATATCTCTAATATCTATATATATCTTCTCTATATATATATATCTATTCTATATCTCTATATATTATATTTATCTATATATATATATTAATATATTACTATATATATATATATAAATTATTATAAATCTAATAAATATCTATAAATATATTAAATATATCTGATTATATTATATCTGTATATATATATCATATATATTTAAATTTGTATTATATATATATAATCTTATACGTTATATATATAATAGTATATATCTAATATATATATATAATTAATGATATATATATATATATAATATTATATATAATATAGAGATAGATATATATAAATCTATATAAATATATTCTTATATATATCGATGGATATATATAATATTCTATATCATAATTATATATAATCTATATATACTATATATATTATATATAGATCATATATATATCTATATACTGATCTCTAATAATATATCTAATATATATCATATCTATATAGTAATATATATATATATATATGATAGATATATATATACTATATAATAGATCTATATATATATATATATATCTATATATATATATATATAAGATATAATATATATATATGAAATATATAGTGTCTAATGTAGCTTATCGTATATTATATATTTATAATATATCTATATATATTCTCTATATCGATCTATAGTATTATATATATATATATAGATAGATATATATAGATACTAATAGGTCTATATATATACTATATATTATATATATATGATAATATATATCTATCTATATATGATAATATATATATCTATGATATATTATATCTATATATATTATATGCTATATATATAGATATCATCTGTATTATATATATATATATATTAGCGATATTTATATATATATGTTGTGTGATCATATTATCGATGATTATCTACTCTATCTTGCAACCTCATATAGAATTCTATATATCAATATTAATATAAGCTTAGTATCATATCTCTATCATCTGCATATCTATATCTATATTCTATCGATATCATAACTAATAATAAGTCTGAATATTCTTAATTCTATTTATCTCTAGTAATCATACTTCTCTCTATGATATAGTATCATGAATCTATCTATCTATATAATATCATATATATAATCTATCATCTCTATCTATAATATAGCTATGAATATAGATCTACTACTATATCTATATATATATACTCGATATAGTGTATGTTTACTTTCTATATATCCTTATCTCTATCTACTCCTATAATATATATATATATTAATAATCTCGTAGCATCTTAGCTCTAGATATCGATAATCTACTATGATATATATCGATAATATATATCTATATATCATATTATATAAAGTATATATCTATACTATATATATATATATATATTATGCTCTCTCTATATATCTATATATATATATTCTATCCTGATATATATAATTCTATCATATATATAATAATATCGCTATTATCTATATCTCTATCTCTTTAATCAAATAATATATAAATATCTATATATAATATTATTCGGATATCATATATATATATCTATTCTATATCCAACTCTCTAATTATATTATTATATATAATAGATAACTTATATATATCTCGATATATCTATCTATATATATATCTAATAATATATCTATATATAATCTTAAATTATATATATATATCTATATATCTATATTCTATGATCTCTATATAATCTACTCTCTATATATATATATATATATCTATATCTTTATATTTATAAATATATCGACATATATATCTCTATATAATATATCGTATTAATCACATATATATATCTATCTATATAATATATATCTTTGATCTCCATCTTATATATATCTAATGAATATCTATCTATATCTATATAATAATATCTATATATATAAAGCTCTTATATACTATATTCTCTATATAGCTAAGGAACATTCTATATATATAGCTCTATATATATATCTATATCTATGTATATGTATAATTATATTCTATATACTATATCTTATATTACTATCTCTATATTATCTATCACGACATATAACTATAGATATATATATGCTACTATAATATATATATGTTATATATATTAATATCGCTATTCTCATATATAGATATATATATATATATATATTATAATCTATATATATATATATATATCTAATATAGTATTACTATCTATATATATATTATCTATATAATAGATATCCCTCTATATATATATATATATATATATCATATATATCTAGATATATATTATAATCTATATATATCTATATATATCTAATTAATACATATATATTGTATATATATTATTATCTATAGTATATATATATAATAATAAATATATATATATAATATATATTATATATATATATATATAATAATATCTTATTATATCTATATATATTGATACTATAATATATAATATGATATATAATAATCTATATAATATTTATTAATATATGTATATCGTATGTATATATATAGATAGAATATATCATATTATTCTTAAAGATTATATATCTTATCTAATCTATAAATATAATATAGATATATATATATATATATATATATATATATATATCTCTATATATATATATATCTATATATAATTATATATATTATAATTCTATATTATATATATATTTTTTTTTTTATATAATATATATATATATAATATATTATAATATATATTTAATATATATTATAATATAGATATAATTATATAATTATATATATATATATAATATATATATATATTATATATAGATATTATATATATATCTATACTATATATTATATATATAATATTATATAGATATAGATTATTAGATAAAAAATTATATTATATCTATATATATAGATTTAATATATATATATAATTATATATATTATATTATTATATATTATATAGGATATATTATCTATATATATATATATGTATTATATATATAATATATATATATATATATATATAGTATAGGGATATAATATATAAGGATATATAGCTATATATATATATATATATATAAATATATATTATATATAGAATATATAATATATAATATATATCTTATATTATATATATATATTATATATATAGATATATATATATATTATATATAATATATATTATATCTATATTATAATATATATATACCTACCGTATATCTAATATATATATATAGTATATTCTATATTATTAATATATATAATATAATATATATAATATTATATTATATCTATTGTATATAACTACAAATGTCCTTTAAAATCTAATTCGCTCTACCTCTTGCGGTAGCGGTGTGGTCTGGAGCTTCACTGCCATTCTGGAATTGAGATGGGTCGATGGTTCGCATCTGTCGATCTCCAAATTCTATTATCGCTTAATAAATTCCCCCTCTGTTAAACATATATGAAAATATATTAATTTCCGAGGTAGAGCGAATTAGATGTTAAAGGACATTTGTAGTTCGATATATGTATATGAATCACGGTAATGTGATAGACTTATATATATATATATATATATAGATATATATATATATATATATATATATATATACTATATATATATAGATATATATATATATAGATATTATATATATATACGCGCACTTAAATTGGTCCTTTAATATCTAATTCGCTCTACCTCGGAATTGATATATTTTCATATATGTTTAACCGAAGGGGAATTTTTTTCTCGATAATAGATTACCTGTACATGGGCGCGAACGCAGGAGACATTCAAATCCAGGCACGTCAGTGAAGCCGCGGTGGTGGGGTGGAAGAGCTTTCACTGACGTGTCTGGATTTGAATGTCTCCTGCGTTCGTGCCCAGGTACAGGTAAATCTATTATCGAGAAAAAATTTCCCTTCGGTTAAGCACATATGAAAATATAATAATTCCGAGTAGAGCGAATTAGATATTAAAGGACATTGTAGCTCGATGTATGTATATGAATCACGGTAATGTGATATGACTTATATATATATATATATATATATATATATATATATATATATATATATATATATATATATATATATATATATATATATATGTGTGTGTGTGTGTGTGTGTGTGTGTGTGTGTGTGTGTGTGTGTGTGGATGTGTGTGCGTTTATAGTTACATTTTTCTCAAAAGTAGAGTGAATGTATGTCTGCGTTTGTGTGTGTTCATATAACCAAAATGTCATGAAGATTAGTCGCATATTTGATGTATTCTTTCGAAATAATATTGTGTTCGTAATGATTAGTACTCTCAACACGGCACAAACAAACTGTGACCAATTTACGTTTATTCAGCTACCATGAAAAATTCGACGAATCAAGAAAAAAAATAAATACATTATTTTGGTCACAGATCTAATTCAAATGTTTATGACCTTTATCATGTTGTTCATGACAAGAAATAAAATTAAAAGTTACGGATTACATCTCAATGAATATCTTTATTGTTTATTCGAAAACAAAGCATCTGCAGATATCTTATGTATACAAAAAGAAAGAATCTTTTGATTTATCCTTGAACCCACTCAATCAATAAAATCTTGTATTATTTCATTCTGTAAGCCCATTTCAAGGATGAAATAAAGGAATTCTCCTATTAATCATCTGGAACTAAAAACATTTGTAGCCACTAATAAAAATGAATAGAAACCTATAATAGCTTATGCAACAGACGACTAGATTTTCAATGCATCCAGCTGGATTATGCAATACGTGAGCAGAATTCGCTTCGGAGGCTCGAATAAGTTTTGACGTTCTTCAAAAACTGGTATACATATAATACTAGTCTGTAAAATAATAAATATGAAATTGACCTGTGACATTTTTCGTTAGTGCAAAATTTCATAAAACGTTTGGTCTGTCGTCGTATAAATGACAAGGATATCCAATATTTTGTTTAACAAAGTTGCCCAGCTTAGTTTTGCTGTCTTTTTTTATTATTTTTTTTATCGCTAACTCCTTTGCTTGCAGTTATTTAGTTTTTTCCCGTTGCACATTACCTTGTATTATAATTACTATAAATACGTTGAACTAGACAACATATGTATAAAAATCATAACGACAAGCAGACTTCGAGGACCCGCCCACAACTTGGGAAATTCAATCCCCTATTTCAAATGTGGTATTAAGTCCACTTCTTATATAAAACCTGGAATATCTTAGGGAATTCTCATAAAGGCAATAGTTCCATCTGACTCTTTCATGACTGGATTTTGCACTCTTTTCTTTCTCTCTCTCTCTCTTTACCTTAATTTCGATGTCTATATTAAGTTAATCACAGACAGGATTTCCGACAGAAGCTGAGAACCCCTTTTTACCATATTTTAAACAAAGCTTACACACAAATGATAAATGATATTTCCAGTAGCTACCATTGTATTAAGACGAAAGTAAGAAATAATGCTAAATATATTTTACATTAATATAGTTTAGTCCAAATATGATAATGATACTAATACAAACATTGTGATAAAAATAATCTTTTTATTATTGTTATTAAGTACCTGGCCAAACAACAAAATTATGTATTTCATAAAATAGGGACTTCCCCAATATCGCGTTGAAAAAAAGTCACTAATCCATATTCGCGAATGAGAGAGAGAGAGAGAGAGAGAGAGTTGCTCCGTTTATCCAGTTTCATTAAGGATAGAAGGAGAGTTTAGCAGATGCTCCTGTATATTAACAACTAATTTCACGTCTATTCGCTCCTTCGGTAATTGCTGACTTCTACAAACATGGAACTCACTTTTCATTTCATTACCTTTGTCTTCTGTTTTAATAGGTATGATATATTTTAGAAGCTTCTGATAGTGTTGACTACATGTTATTCAAGGGAATAAAAAAAAAAATTAAATCTTAGACAAAAGAAAGAAATCATTAATATAAGAGTTTACCGGACTTTACCCCAATGAATGATTTAGACCCGTCTTATGGACTTGAGGAAGGCAAGAAGAAAAAATAAGAGAATTTGGAAATGCAATAGTCAACAAGCTATGACAGCCACCAAGTACACAGGTCACACACACACACACCCACACCCACACACACACACACACACACACACACACAACACACATATATATATATATATATATATATATATATATATATATATATATATATATATATATATATATATATATATATATATATATATATATATATATATATATATATATATATATATATATATTTTCATGCCCCTTGAGTGAGTTGTAATATTCTAAGCAAGTAGTGTGTGAGTTTTCCAAGTGTTCCTCGCTTTAGTACTGATGCTAGAATGTAATCCTTTTGCAGACAGATACCATTCCTGATTGTGGAAGAAATTGGGAACCCTTTGGAATAAGGCTTGCATTGAAATAACCTGTTTTGCGCAAAGTCTGATCTCCGTGTCTGGTTCATTTTCCAGCCACGTCTTTCTGGTGGACCGACAATCAACCACCTCATTAATTCCTGGACCTACCTGTAACTTAATGTAAATATAGTTCATTTAAAAATAAAGTCCAAAGTTTATGAAAAATTCATCCTTTTTCAGTAATATTGGCCTTCTACCGTAGATTTTTGTTTGTATTAAATCTTCCCTCCAGACAAGGCCATTTTTAAAAGTGCTAGAATACCTTTTCAATGAGGAACGAGCAGTTCATTACAAGTATTTAATTCTTAAGTATATTATTATATATATATATATATAATATATTATATCATTAATTATATATATATATAATATATTTATTTATTAAATTATAATAATATATATAAATAATATATATATTATATATAATATATTATAAATATATATATTATATATATATATATATATATAAATATATTATATTATATTATTATATATATATTATATAATATTATATTTATAGTATATATATATATATTATATATATAATAATATATAATAGTATATATAATATATTATATATATTAGTTATAGTAATATTATATTATATATATAATATATTACTATAAATATATATATATATTAATTAATAATATAGGTATTACATATTATTTATATATATATTATATATATATATATTATTATATATAATATAATATAATTATATTATATATATATATATATAATATATATATAGTATATATATATATATATATATTATATATATATATATAATATATTATTATTGTTATATATATCATAAAGTATATATATACTATTATATAGTTATATAGTATATATATATAAAATTATATATATTATTATACTATAATATAATTATAATATATTATATATATATATTATATATATAATATATATATAATACTATATATAGTTATATATAGTATATAATATATATATATATATATATATATATTATATATATATATTACTATATATATAATATATATAGTATTATATATATAATATAAATATAGTACGTGTCATTGTGGTCTCATGGGGGATGCCCCAGAGCCCAGGCCTATATTTTGCGCAATAGTGGAGGGCGTTGATATCCTAGTATTTATAGATACTGGCGCTAGCGTGAACTTGATGGATCACAATTTGTATCAATCCATGTCCTCCTCCCATTACCCTTTCAAACCCTCAACGGAGACGGTGTATGATATGTAACCCCAGAGATTAAATACCCTGGGTTGTGTTCAAATACAGTTTACTCTTGGTGACAGAGTATTAAGAGAACCATTTTTGGTAATGAAAGGGATTGCGTTGGGCAACAGACTTTTGCTGGGTTATCCTGAATGTAGGAGACACGAGATTTCGATCCATGCGGGTGTTAATGGGATAACAGATGGAAAATCTGGTGTTTTTCTTCCTTATGAGGACGTGATTAGAACTGCGGATATGGAGAAACATTAAAAAAAGGTTACTGAATCTTCGTTCTTGGTAAATTTACGTAAATATTTTTCAACAAATATGCTAAGAATTTGTTACTGCTTTTATTTCTTATCTTTTTTTATACTGTGTGAGCAGTAATTATAATTTTACAAATTGAAATAATTTTGTATTAGAAAAAGCATAAATAAGTTGGTAAAATTAATGATTGTCTTCTAAAAGAGGTCCCACAAGGGGTTATAAATAGTAATTTTCAACTTCTCGTGGAAGGTATAAAAAAAAATAGAAAATAAATAAAAAATAAAAAAAATTAAAAACTATTTCACCATGTAAATCTGTATATCTTCTTTCCATTGACGTGTTTTTTTTTCATAAATTGGCCGACCTCAAAGTTTACTCGGCCTGAGGAGCTGCATATTGATATATTTACTGGCCCGTAATGGTTAAACTCTAATATCTGTCATTATCGTTTATTCTTACATGTCACCTCTTCCCACCCGTTCTCATCCCCACTTCCTATTGGAACTGAATTTGTACTTAAATGGCTTCAGGAGTGTCACTATTCATCTCAGCGACATCAATAAACTATCGATTAGTCTCTGATATTTGTCATTTTAGGTTATTTTTAAATATCACCTCCTTTTCCCCCTTCTCATCCCCACTTTATATCGGGGCTGAACTTCTACTTAAATGGCCTCAAGACTGTCACTATTCATCGCAGCGACCTCAAAAACTATGGATTAGACTCTAATATCATTCGTTTTAGATTATTTTCAAATGTCACCTCTTCCCACCCCTCTCCACCCTGCTCCATATTGGGAGTGAACTTTGACTTGAAAGAAATCGAGAGTCATTATTTATCTCAGCGACCTCAAAAACTGTGGATTATACACTAATTGGGGCAGAACTTGGGCTTCAAGATCTTTAGGAGTGTCGCTATCAACTACTATGAGATTCAGGGCCTCTGTAACACGGTTTTTTCGCAATAACTTTTTATCTATGCATTTCATAAATATAACGCTTATTCAGAATACATATTATATCAACACATAAATTTTGAGTGTATTCTGCACTACGTAGGTTGAATAAATTTGGTACTTATAATGTAAAAGTGACCTTTTTGAAGACGGGCCAACTTACTCAGAGAAAAGGTTTCGAACGCACTCGTTACGTAACTTATGACATCATATCTTCCCTCTTTCTCGATGGATGATTGGCTATACGTAAAGAAGTTTAAACCTCTGGCAACAATGACATACAAATTTAAATACAAGCAAAGCAGTACACCTTTATGAACTCTGAAGCCTCCCCACTAATAATTGTCATAATGAACAAACCAACAAAATATGTTAATAAATACAAAAACACTTCGATTATTAGTCTAACTCCCAAAATAAGTTTCCAAAGAAATTACAGTCTACTTTATAGGTCACAATCAGATTGACAAGATGTAGGGAATAGTTTGGTAATAACCAAAAAAACATAGTAGACAAGCTTGATTTGATAACTGCTATATTCAATGTCAAGCAATTTTTATTTATTAGCTATCTACCTATTTACTGAAAAAAAATAGCCGGTACCGTATATTGGCTTTAAACCTTCACCAATAATTATCGTCAGAATGGTGACTTTATGAGGCTCCACCCACTTTTGCCTCGTTATAATACAGGATAACACTAAAGGCTACCATGGGCATTGTTGGATTAGAAAATTTAACTTCTGGATATAAAAACTAATTTCTCGAGTAGATTTAAGAAGTGCTAAATGATCCTCAAGGATCCCAGCAGTTGGTCTAAACGTTTAATTCATGTATATTACTGCTATACTGTTGCGGCACTACTGCTACAGTAGTATTACTACGCTAGCACTGATACCCCACCCACATCTATGTATCGTTCCGCCATTCATAAAGTCTTTGGGTTTCAGAGCCGATGGCATTTCTGTCTGGTGGATGGGCGGGGCAACATTTAGTCAAAAGGTGTTTGTTTACCTTGCTTACATAATTAATGTTTTTCGACTCTTGGCTCGTAATCATTGGCCATGGCGTCGGCTAGAGCATTTTTACTCTATAAAAATCAAAACTATCGGGTTTAGGTTATTGATAATGCTGACAAAATTTGTGTGTGGTTGTAAAATATACATATGTCAACTTTCAGCTACATACGATGCTTTGACAAGGAGCAAAGTCCAAAAAACAGTGTTACAGAGACCCTGAATCTCATAGTAGTAATCTCGAAAACTATGGATTAGACACTGATATTTATCATTTTTGATAATTGTTACATAAACCCCCTTCCCATCCCTTGGATTAGGCACTAGCATATTTATTTTACTTTTCACCGTGCCTTTGGTACCAGTGATGTCTTATCGCCACAGTATTAGCTGCTTAGTTATATGCATTCCAAGTTTGGTTGAAATTGCTCAATGCATGTAAATATATATATATATATTATATATATATATATTATATATATATATATATATATATATATATATATATATATATATATATATATAATATATATGTGTGTGTGTGTGTGTGTGTGTGTGTGTGTGTGTGTGTGTGTGTGCGAGTGTGTGTGTACTGAAAACAATAAATAATATTTTTACTTGACTTTCTAGTGTCAGCATTGACAAATAAAAGTTTTCCGAGTCTTTAAGCTAACATATTTATTATGTAACAGGATATATACAGTTTTCTGGCAGCCATAGGTTATGATAGCATCAGAATATAAGAATGTATATAAGACTGAAACCTTTATGATCGTAGGTTTATTTCATTTGCAGAGGAGCAGCCTTTCATTTAGTCCTTGCGAGGGAATGGACATAATCGGAAGCCATCGATTCCTAGAAAGATACTATCATGATTTTATTTAATTGATAACGTAACTTTTAATAAACCGAACGCGAGAAATTTCATTCTGAATTTATGAGGAAATGCACGACAATTCTAAATGGAATTTAGTTATTTGTTAAGTCTTTTTTTTTCCTGGTATATATAATTTATGGTGTCTTTTATTAAGAGGATTATCACTGTTGATGTTGGAAAATTCTTTCCAAAGTATTTTTGTCTAAAGCTCCGTCAGAGGAAAGAAACATTTCTACGACTCAGTGCGAAAATAATTTGAATTTGATTTTCGCTCCTGTGCATTTATTACAGCTTCGTCTAAATTTTACAAGAAAGAAACTCAAGTATGCATATTCTCTCAAATAATTTAATACCTTCAAACTCAGATTGTTTCACGGCATTTTGATCATAAAACCGAACGGTAATAAAGTAATCGAAAGAATGATGATGAAATAAGATTTCATAGATATAAATGACTATACAGTATTATCAATATACAATGGTTAAAAAAAAAAAAAAAACTAAATATAGAGGGATACTTCACGGTCCCCAAAACAGAATAAAAAAAAAGAACTTTTTCAGAAATCCAAAACTGTTGGTGGAAATCCTACGATATATAAGGGAACTTAAAGTGGGTCCAACCTAAAGCTTAACTAACGTTTCATAACAATAATGGAATTATTAGTACTTAGCAGTGATAAGAAACGAGGAAAAATTGGGAAGGATTGGTATGAATATACTGTTTTCTAATATACTCGATATGGCCTCTGAGATGCCACTGGTAAAATAAGACCAAGCGCAGCGTACGTTCACTAAATGGGAGTGTCGCTCATATGCATTTTTTTTTTAAGTTGTTTGCCTAATTATAATCTTGGACCATAAGTAGGCGTATGATGTACATAGAGCTATGGTATGAAGATACGTTGTACAAAAAGTGACATATTTATAATGTAAACAACGGGAAATGGTATGGTGAATACAAACCTCATGAACGGAGGTTTGTTCATCAACGGTAATATTTTGGAGAAAGGGTGGCTTTCAGAGCAGAATGATGCGTTGTAGCCATGGTTGTGTATAGTCATTATGATGGAGTCAGGACAGAATTCAATGGAAAAACATAAAGAATTTTATTTCACGGGTTATTATTACTTAAGAATTCAATGTACAAAATGAATATAAAAAGGGGAAAATTAACAAGTCAAGGTTCGCCCCACTTTAAAAATAATCAGATATGTTTTTTTTTAACCTTGGAATACCTTAATTGTTAATAAAATTCATAAATGAGACATGATTTAAATAATTTTCCTGCGGACGTTCCTTTACACAGCATTATTACTTTTTCATAAAATTATAAGCGTTCTGTCCCTTCAAATAAGCCCCTCTGTAATCGTCAAAAACCATGATTTGCCTTTGACATGATAACGCAATTACGAAGAAGCAATTTTTCTGCCAGGTTTATAGATAAAATTTTCACTTACAATAACAGTAGGCTCCGCTTTTTCAAACATCTAAACCTAGTTTAGATCAGAAACGTCCCTGAAAACTCAAGCCTATCCTACTATAGTTTGTATCTATATTTTACATGAATATGACACCTCATGGACAGCTTTTTCAGTGTTCATTTCAAAGATAACTAAAGTATGGTAGGAGACGTAATTACTGGACCAAAAATGATTATTATAAAACCAGGCGAATCCCCGACTTTCTATCTATAGTCAATTGCAAGACTTGTGTTTGGTCTTATCCAAAATTTACTAAAAGGCATATTGAACAATATAAATCGGTAGCTCTTAAACCAAGACCATGGGTAGACGGTCTTTGGTGAGCACTGAAATTATAGTCTTTTCATAACATTCCAAAACAAAACTATGTATCGCTATAAGAAATTACCATTTGTAATTAGGGCATTCAAGATTAAATTACGTCTAAAAAATAAAAATAATGCATTCACCATGTTAAATATGTTTCAGTGGTGCCATAAGTAACAACCAAATGGATTTTTTATATTTAGAAAGATTGCCCCTAAGCCGGAGCAATATACGAGTATGAAGCGTCTGAAGCATCATTGGAAATTTCTTGTAGAATTAACATTTGAGCCGCAAATACAATCAGCAGAATTGAAACTATTACGTTCGTTGAATATATCCTTGTGCCACTTGGGATTGAAAATGGACTCAAAAGAAATTATGCGAAGTAACATAAAAGTGTGAAAGGAGAGTGGATAAAATCATTACGTCACTGCAAGGATTCATAGATGAGTAAAGGACCGTTGTGTCGAAAGGCCTAGCAACCACTCCATTGATTCGCTTTCCATTCATGGTATTAGGGATCATAGGGAGTTCGCTATAATTACTAAGAAGCTACCATATTTTGCATAAATCTGATGTGTAAGATTGTGTAAAGCAGATCCATAGAAGAACCAGTCAAAGGAAAAATAATGGTTTGGGACCTTCTCCAAATGAGGTAAAGATTACGAAAACATAGAGGGTTCACTTAATTCATTATAATTACATAAAGCAAACAGATCCGAGGAAATGGAATTACTGGGCAGGGAATAACAGATTCCTATTAAATGACTGGATCATATACAGAATAAATATACAACGCCGATGGAGTCTTCATTAAAGGAACATCATAGAAAGGTAGAATGGGGGTAACATAAAGCCACTGCACATGTAATACAGCCGAAGAGTTGGTTCTACAGCCACAGCCAATCTTTCGTCAGGATGACAGTGTCTTCTTCCAATGAAGGAGGATGTCACTTACAAAAGATACTGGCAGGATGACGAGCACATTGGGCATTACTAGAGAAGCACAATGGAAGACAAGTGTCCAGGGTTAGTTTCGGCCTCTTCATGGTTCTGGATGTTTCTGAGAGAGAACTGCTGGCCCATTGCCCTAATATAACTTCGGAGGGTTTTCTCGGCATAGATGGCATAGGAGTCGAATGCCCGCTCCGTTTTCTATAGGGTCACGTGGTGGTGAGGTCATCTTCCAAGTGTCATGGCGGCTAGGCGCATGTTCAGCTGCTGGCTGGGCGCTTTCTTTTTTTTTATTTACATCCTTTGCCGGTGGTCTGTCTCCGGCGAGGATTAGCATCTTTGACGGATGCACCTGGGAACAGTGGAATCTGTCGCAGTCACTTTGAAAGCAGAAGGGTATTAAGGGCGTACCCAGAGAGAAATAGAGAGAGTTGGTGATAGGGGCGAATTATACCTGTCATGCTTTTATTTAAAAGTGAGTAAATTTAATTCACCTTTTATATCCTTTATATTAGAATTATTAAAGGCTCGTGAGGTTGCTTGAGAAGAAGTTTCCTTCGTAGCACCTACCCAACCAAGTTGGCATGCACACCCTAAATATGGTGGGAATAATTACCAGCAAGCAAACTCATTTAAGGACACTACATTATTTCTCTTTCTCTTCCTTTTGGTACCCTAAATTCTAAAACTAAAATCTTTTAAATCATTCGATTATAAGAATTAACAGATCAATTCAATTGTGATATTTATGTTGTCTCAGAAAAAGTATTGTTGCTAGTAGTTACATGTTATTCAATTTTTACATTTACGTTATAACAAGTTATAAGGAATATCAAACAAGGTATATTCACAATAGTGCGTATCAGTGTATAAAAATATGCAAAAATAGGTTAGTAATGGGTTAATCCTAGGTAATACTTCATGCAATCTTAGGGGTATAATATCAAGAAATGCAGTTAGTCTGCAGTGCAGAGGCATTATGGCGAAGTATTCTTGGACTTATGTTAGTGATGCCACGATACTTGTATAAGGCTGTGTCCTTCCAGTCGAGGTATTAAATTTACTCTTGCCTATGGCGAAATTCACTTATGTACAAAGAATCACTATGTCAATATTTATAACTCAGGAGATTATGTTTCGCAATTACAGAGAAAAACTAGAAAGTAAAAGTGAAATTTAACTGACTGATTTCATGGTAAGCAATTAATAACTGTTAAGGAAACTTACCATATGTATGCCAATTATGCCAATATTCGTTTGGTTAGTCGAAAGGCATGAGGTACATATCAGTACACCATGACCATCTTAAAAGGAAGTCAGAGGGTGCAACACCTCTAACAGATACATCTGCCATTAGTTAAGAAGCTATTTTGCTTTAGGTTGGTTGGAGTTCCTGGTATGAATGTGGCATGGTGCCAATGGTGGCACTTGATTTTGTAAGAGCCTGCAGGCTCAAAGGCATACAATTTAAAATCTACCATACTGTGGTGGCATTTCAGAGAGTCAATAGGCTTATAAGACTAGATAAACTCGTAAATGGCACTCTGCGTTATGCAGAGCTTGGATTAAATGGATAGTGCGTATATAAGTTATAAAATTAAAGAGAGAAGATAAATTCAGAAGGTAAAGAAAGAGTATAAGAAGAGTTGATTTAAAAAGTGATATGAAGAAACCTGGCATCATCTTATTGATAGAGGTACCAAAGTTTTCCTTAAAATAAAAGTGAGATGCTGTCCAGTGAGATACTGTCCCAAGACCACGAGTGCAAGGAGAGTTCATCAACTCTCTTAGAATTACTAGGAGTTTCTGTGCTTTTGATCCCTTTTCCATGGATTTCTTGGAGGTCAGTGTGTCGACGTCGGAGTTCGACTTAGTGGAACCAAGTTAGAGGAAGTAAGGGGAGCTCTATCTGCTCCAGCTGCTGCAACAACCAGAAAACATAACACCATCAGCCGAATCACATTCCACCAGTTGAAGTGGTGGACAGAAAAGGCACTCTCAGTGCAAATCAAAGCCAAGACCTACCTCCTTTCAGTGTGAAAGGAGGCTATAAAAAAAACTTAGAATCGCTATATGAGATGCAAAATGGAAGGGCACTCTATGAATTGCTCCTGCTGGGACAGGAATCTCTGTCTGAGCCAAACTTAAGAACACCTATGGGTTTTGCACCCCCAGGTCACTCATCAGGTACACCTGGCCACAAATCTCTGCCAGTGACACTTGATCACCCAGAGCAGTGCCAGTGAGCAAATACGAAATTTGAACTCTGTGCCTGACTCTAAGTTGGTGTTAGTGCCAATGACAGATCCTTTTGCGGAACCTCCTTCAGAAGACCTACCAAACCTAATTGAGTGGGTCATCGCCAATTGTGACCCTCCAGCATCCACTGTCCCTTCTTCTACATCATCTCTGTTATACCTTCTTTGATCAACGCGGAACTGCCCTGCTAGGATGCAGAAGCGGCTACTGAGCTTACGTTGGATGATGCAGCAGCTGGAGTATGAAGCCCTCCAGTAACCTCTAGGGTTACCCCTGTCTTCATTCCTGGTAGCACTGCGGGCCTTTCCCCAGTGTTGGTGCCTTTGTCACCTACTAGAACTGTTGCTAACTGACCTTTGAGGAGATCAAGGAAGAAGAAAAAGGGACGAAAGAGATCCGATTAGCTAGATCCAAAAGCTCTCCTTGGCCCTCCTTGTTCATTGGGGCACAGTACCTCTCCATCACAGAGTGATCCTGGTACTTACCCAGAGGAAGTAGCCTGAGAGATCTCTGATTATGCAAACCCATACATAACATCCTAGTCAAGATCTTATATGGTAGTGCTAGTACCCTTGTAGGCATAACTAAACTAATTTGATAAGAGTGTAATCATAAAAAAACCATCATCCCATATATCAGAGATTTTGATCTCATGACACACTTGGCACAATACCCCACTGAATGAATAAAATATAACATTCAGCAGAGGTGGCTTTTTGTACCTCTCTCATGAGTTCCACTACCAAGTCAATATGATGGAGTGAGTTAGAACTGTCCTTTAACCTTGCAAGATGAAGGACCTGTTCTAGCCACTCATGCATGGCTTTGCACTTATCAATCCATCAGGTTGCTTATTTTATCAATTTTTGTGTCCCCTAGCATAAGAACTTTGCTATTTGTAATAATAATGAATTTTAGCTAGATCCTTGCCACTTAAATTGGTACTGTAGCAGCCTGAAGATATGCCATGTAATAATAATGTGAGATTTTTCCTCTTAAATTTGCTTAGGAATGTATTAACACTGTCGATAGAGACAGATAGTTACATAGCAGCAGACACCTTAAGATTAGTGTTTAAGAACTTATGTTAAGCAAGCTAGATAGCTAGATTACCATAGTTAGGTGTATTGCATGGGCAAGCCCATTCAGGGAGGGAAGTAATGTAACTAAACGATCAGTTTGCTTAGTGCAAGCCTTCATAACCAAAAGGGAGTGAAAGCCACTTTAAAAGGGAGAGCTGCAACAAATATATGCTGCTCTCATCTCTCAGGTCTCAACGTATGGATCAGACTGCAATCCATTAAGGCGGGTTACCTACACGATAGTAGGAAGAGTCTAGTAGTTGTGAACTCGTTGATTTGAGAAAAGGGTCAGACCAAGTGAAAGCATCAGATTACTCATGGGGGTAAGAGGTGCCACTTTTGATACTCTTGCCTTAAGAAATATATTCCTGTGATCTCCTATCTGCTGGTATTAATTGTCTTTTCAGGAATGTTGGCCCTTCTTCCTTAATCCCTAGCCACTTCCAGGGTTTGAAGTCCTATTTGTGAATAACAACCATTCAAAAGCTGGAGAGCAGAAGTCAACCCTAAGTTAGTCCTGACTCAGCTCTCGTCTAAGCAACTCCCTAGCCTACTACGTCTCGATATCCAGGTCGCAGCCTTTCATATGTTTTATGAGGTCACAAGTGACCTGGGCCGTGGCCACCTAGAGATTGAAGGCCTGGTCAATGGTCTGTGACCGTAGAGGTTAGAGGCCATGGTCGTGCGGTTCTTTCCTTACCCTTTTCCTCCCGGAGGTAAGCGGAAAACAGTGAAGTAGCGCATTCAGGTTGTTATTCCAAAAATTAATAACAAAGTCTATGATGAAAATTTCAATAAAAAGATGGAAGTAAAACGTCTGTATAATAATTAAATAACTATTTATTCAATAAAGAGATACCCAGGTTATGAATAGATAATGAAAGGGAACTGCAAGATTCCATGTCAATGCTTATTCTATAAACGATAGTAATGATCATAAAAATAATGATGATGATATTAATACTAATTATGATATTGATAAAGATATATAAAAAGACAAATAACTAAATTCATGTAAATCAATTTGCTAATGTTTCCAGTTTTCTTATTTTACATTCAGTTTTGTTAAAAACTTATTCTAAAAACTACAGTAATCCTCATAATAATAATTATGATGATATTAATATCAATAATAATAATGATAAAGATAAAGAAAACGACAAATAACTAAATTTATGTAAATTAATTTGTTAATGTTTCCAGTTTTCTTTTCTTACATTCAGTTTTGTTATAAACTTATTCTAAAAGTTATAGTAATGATCATAATAATAATGATGATGATACTAGTACTAATTATGGTAATGATAAAGATAAATAAAAGGCAAGTAACTAGATGTAAGTAAATTAATTTGTTAATATTTCCAGTTTTCCTTTTTTACATTCACTTTAGTTGAAAGCCAGACATTCATTTTCTCTTCGAAAAAAATTATTCAAAAGATAATTTGTGGCAGACCATACAAGCATATTTTCAATTTTATCTGTGATGTGGCCTGCGTCACAAGTATCAATAGCAAATCCAGCATCATCATTAGCTATAGCTTTTAATGTCACTGCCAATGCCACATTTCGATGATTTTTAGAGCTTAGAAAACTGTTCATTTGTGTGAGCTTTTTGATAACTAAATGTGTATACATGATAATATTTACAGTACTAGCACTTGGATGTAGGAGGGAACCTCTGCTGACACCGTTTATGTAATTGTGGTTTATAGGAAAATCTTCATAACTTGTTTCTGTAGTGAGTTCCTTGCAAAATTTACACCTTAATCTCTTATCAACTGTGTAACAACAATAACTCGCCAAGTATACAATTATTGGAAGAACTTCACACTCATCAAAGTCTCTTTTTACAACATTTACGTCTATAGCCAAGTTTTCCTGCACATTTGGGTATCATTTCATCCCATTTACTCTCATCAAACTGAGATAATGTAACAGGTTTTCCATCCAAAGATAACTCTTTTTTTAAGCAAGAAAATCATTCTGAGTTTTTTCTCGGACTCAAAAATCTACCTTACAGATATATTATAACTACCACCGGGCATTTGACGATATTTACTAAATCTTGCTTCCAAGTTATCTGTTTGAAATTTTCCTGGTAAGATGTAATCCATTTTTAATTCTGAAATACGGTACTCTGCTATTTCAATCATTGTTTGTGTTGTATGCTTTATGGCAGTGAACGTCTCTCTTGTTAGGTTTCCTTTACCTGTTTTAATATCATCTCAAACTTGTTACCATAAGTCAAAGTTTTTCAGAAATTCGTATTTTTTATCTCCATCTTCTTTAGTTAAGGGTGTGGCATACGGATTATTCAATCGTTTGCCTTTGAACTTTGACTTCACGTTCATTATCGTCCACCAAGTATGAATTACTTTTATATAATGGGCTACTTCAGCGGATAATGGCAAGAAGTTTTCCTTTCCAAATGACAAAAGTGCTTATATAATATATTCATTGAAAATTTTTAGAACTAGATTAACGTTTTGCTTTCCAAGATTTGACAGCCACAAAGCTTTCTGTGTTAAACCATATGAATGTTTCAAAAGGGATTTTGCCTCTAAAGAGTACAGCTTTTGCAAGGTAATTAATGGGGCATAATATATTTCAATATTATTTTCATAATAAGGACATGTAAAGGAAAATTTTGGAAATCTCATTGTTTTCTCATTACTATCTTTTTGTGCAAACCAATTATTTCTGAGGCATTTGAAAATATGGACCGAATCAAACATAAAGAAAAGTGGTCGACTTATTTGGAGAGGGTGCGGGTATACTATGGATAATTTAGGTGGATTAGCAAAAAATGACATCGCTTTACTATTGATAGCGTTATTGTCAGTTATGACTACAAGTACAGTAAAACCGATGTTTTCTAAACCTACTATAACCTTCCTTATTATAGCATGCAATGTTTCAGCTTTGATACATTTTGTGGGTATGATATGTACAACATCATTGAACGTTGACTTGATGCTGTTGAACGAGGAAACCATTGCACTGGTTGCTGCTGCACAGCTGTCAAAAGCCAAGCCCACAATGCTACCCCCTTTATAATCTAAATATGCCTTTAAATGAATTTCGTCCAACAATAGATTTACAGTTTTATCGTTAGGTGAAAGGGATTTGAATTTTTTCTTAATGTAGGCAAGAAAATTTTCGTCATGTTGTTCAATGGATGGACTGAAGTTTTTTGAAACTAAAACCCTTTTAACTGTCGAAAAACTAGGGAGGATTACATAACTACTATCTCTCAACAGTCTATAACCTTGAGGCGAACAGTTATACAGCAGTGATGAAAATATTACAAATTCAGAAGAATATTCTAGCCTTTTAAGGGTCATCGAATGCAATTGCTCACTTATTAATGTGATTGCTGAGAAAAATTTCAAGTCCTCGTTACGAATGTTTCTCAATAATGAAATGGCCATCTGCAATACAATGATTACGTTAAGAGAATCTTTTGAATTTTGCTCTACATCAACAGCCTTAAGTTTATTCAATACCAGTTCTAACTGAGCAATGTCATTAACCTGAGAGGGAACTTTATAATCTCCTAGCTTTTTAACTTCGACACCTCTAGCAAACCCTCTGACTGAACAATCACCATTTATAATCAATGACAAAAGTATATGATGTTCAGGGGGATCCAAAATCCTACAGATGTTTACATAACCTTCTTGTTTTACTCCTGTCCAGTATGAGGTGTCTAGAAAGTCTAATTTATTTGATACGAGTTCTTCTATGTTTTTGAAAGATTTCTCTTCCTTGAATAGCTTATGGGTTGCTATACTGTCCGCCAGTGCAGTTTGTAAATGTCTTTCGTCATGCCTCGCTCTCTTCGATTCTGGAGTTTCTCTGACATGGGAAGCAGAGGAAGGATATGAAGGGAAATTCGGTAAGAACGATGGTACGGCACCAGAACGTAATCGAGGTTTTGAAAATCTTTCATTCAGTGACTTTCTTCCCCTTCTTTACATCAAAATACGAAGTTTCCCAAATGATGTCCCGGGACTGGAAATGCATCTCGCACACCTATAAAGAAATATACTGCATTTCAACAATTGTCCGCTTACATCATTCATGCTCAATGACAAGAGTTGTTTCATGTGTGTATTTCATAAACCGTAAAAGCATAAACATTGCAAAAGATTTTGAAACATATACGCGTAAATACACACACACACTCACACATCGTACAAACCTTGAACGTTCAGTAGCAAACAAGCATTAGTATTCCCGCTTATTTTTATTGCAACAATCTGTGTTTTCTTCAACGATATGACGTAGCATTATGATTGTTTTAGAAAGATTAGAATGGTCCGATAAACAAGATTAGGTTAAACAGATCACAAGCAATAAGTTAACATTGTTTTCGTTATGTAATCTAATCGGTTATTCTGTAAGTTTTTTTTTTTTTTTTTTTTCTTTTTTTTTTTTTTTTTTTTTTCATATGTCGACATTGAAAACTAATGTTACTAGGAACCCACTGAACCAAATTTAGATATTTCTGACGACAGGTTTGTTACAATGTAGGTTCCATTATACTGACTTAACAAATAGATCCTAGCACACGCACATATATCAATATTCAGCGCCCCCCCCCCCCTCCCCCCTGCACACACTCACACACACACACACATACACACACTATAAACAGCAATCGGAAATGACTTACCCTGCTGTATGTAGTTGGTGTGAATCCTTCTCTTTTGAAAGCAAGGAGCCATTTCCGCCGAAGTTCTTCATCACTTGGAAATGTAAAAGATGTATTTTTTTGAAATTTTTATAATTCCCACGACACCTTGGCACACTACACTTGTTTACCATGGTTTTTCTTCACGATTATTACGAAAATAACGCATTTAATTCGTCGGAGAAGTGTAGCTCTTTCCCTCACCAAGGTACGACCTAAACTGACCTCAAGGCCGTTACCCGCCTTGACCGATGGCCTCTAAGTGTTGACGTGGATTAGGATGTCTGAGTGATTCATCAGGCCTGTTAATGGAAGGCATATTGGATCAAGTTTACTTGCAGCAGTGCACACTGCTATATTGGATTGCCCAGTAAGTCTGAAATTAAACAATTAAACACCATTATCTGTTTCTCTCACTAAATACCTAATTTCCTTTTTTAAGATCTCATCCCCCCCTCAAAAAAAATCCCTTGTATCCATAGCAGCATGTGCGTTCCCCATTTGAATCAAGTTCATTGATGAAGTAATCCTTGCTCAGTGACATGGAGTATATCATCCATCCATATATATATATATATATATATATATATATATATATATATATATATATATATATATATATATATATATATATATATATATATATATATATATATATATATATATGCTTAAAAAATCACAGTAGATGCACGTGACTTCATAAATAAGCGAATCCCACAGTAAAATGATAGTCAGAAATCCAAGCGCTTTTGTCTTCACTCAGACATTGTCAAGGAGCTAATGAAGTACAATTGGAGAGAAAGGTCTCAGGTACAAAACAAGATCAAGAATACCAGATGGTTAATTGTCAAAAGGGTGAAAATTAAAAGAGATAATCCAGGATTATCGGATATCACACGGTCACAAACCTAAACAGATTTGACCCTAACCGAAATTACAAAGTATCTTAGCAGTCCAAAACATGTAAAAACTGAATATATTAATTTTGTTGCTTATATTTATCTATAACTTTTTTCATTATGAAAGCATCAAGTTTAAATAAACCAAGACTTAAATTTAGAACATTTCTATTATTTGTAGATGTGGCATGGAAAACAGCTAGAAAAATATTTTATTCAACTAATGACAAACTTGAATTTAGTAATCATAACATTCTAAAATTACCCTATGATGAAAGGTTTTTAGATATTCCTAGAATTTTAAAACTTTTTAACATAAATGTTGTTTTCAGTAATATTAATGTCAAGAGTTTAGTAATCAAAAATTCTCCTAAAGGTCTTCCAGGCTGCATATATGAAATTCCTTGCAAAAAGTGTGATAAAGTCTATTACGGAGAGACAGGTAAATCTCTTTCACAACGTCTCAAACAGCATCAATATTCTGTGAGAACTGGGCAAATATCGAATGCATTATTCGTACATATGAGAGATTTAGACCATCCTATTAACTGGAGTCAAGCAAGAGCCTTAGTCCCATGTAATGACACAGTTAAAAGGAATATCATTGAAACTTGTTTCATCAAGTTATATAATAGAAATGTTCTAAATTTAAGTCTTGGTTTATTTAAACTTGATGCTTTCATAATGAAAAAAGTTGTAGATAAATATAAGCAACAAAATTAATATATTCAGTTTTTACCTGTTTTGAACTGCAAAGATACTTTGTAATTTCGGTTAGGGTCAAATCTGTTTAGGTTTGTGACCGTGTGATATCCGATAATCCTGGATTTCTCTTTTAATTTTTACCCTTTTGACAATTAACCATCTGGTATTCTTGATCTTGTTATGTACCTGAGACCTTTCTCTCCAATTGTACTTCATTAGCTCCTTGACAATGTCTGAGTAAAGACGAAAGCGCTTGGATTTCTGACTATCATTTTCCTGTGGGATTTGTTGATATATATGATATATATATATATATAATATATATATATATATATATATATATATATATATATATATATATATATATATATATATAGTAGAGGAAAAGACCCCATATAGACTTCCACTTGGTCTTTGGGGGCGGTTTGGACCACCCTGACCCCATATAGACTCCACTACTTCTGGGGGGCGTGGCCACCCCTGACCCCAAATTGACTCCATTTGTATTATAAAGCTCATGTACGTGCATGAGCTCATAATTGACTCCATATGTATGATAAGTTCATGTACGTACATGAGCTCATAATTGACTCCATTTGTCTTACAAGCTCATGTACGTACATGAGCTCATATTAGGGGGGCGTGGCCTCCCCTAACCCCAAATCGACGTCCCACTTTTCTACCCCTGTGACGTCACATAAGTATAAAGGAATAAAAACCATCCTTTCAACCCATCCACTATTCTGGGGGGCGTGGCCCACCCCCTGACCCCAAATTGACTCCATTTGTCTTACAAGCTCATGTACGTACATGGGCTCATATTAGGGGGCATGGCCTCCCCTAAACCCCAAATCGACTCCACTTTTCTACCCCTGTGACGTCACATAACTATAAGGGGAATAAAAACCATCCTTTCAACCCTCCACTATTCTGGGGGGCGTGGCCACCCCTGACCCCAAATTGACTCCATTTGTATTATAAGCTCATGTAACCGTTCATGAGCTCATAATTTGACTCCATTTGTAGGAACGTTCATGTACGTACATGAGCTCATAATTGACTCCATTTGTCTAACAAGCTCATGTACGTACATGAGCTCATATTAGGGGGGCGTGGCCTCCCCTAACCCCGAAATCTACTCCCCCTTTCTCCTACCCCCCTGTGACGTCACGTAACTCTAAGGGAATAAAACCATTCTTTCAACCCCTGACCCCAAATTGACTCCACCTTTCCTACCCCCTGTGACGTCACGTAACTCTACGGGAATAAAAACCGACATTTCAAGCCCTCACCCCAAATTGACTCCACCTTTCCTACCCCTGTGACGTCACATAACCCTCCGGGGAATAAAACCAACATTTCAACCCCCTCACCCCAAATTGACTCCACTATTACTACCCTGTGATGTCACAGAACTCTCTGGGAATAAAAACTCTCTGGGAATAAAACCATTCTTTCAACCCCTGACCCCAAATTGACTCCACCTTTCCTACCCCCTGTGACGTCACGTAACTCTACGGGAATAAAAACAAACATTTCAACCCCTCACCCCAAATTGACTCCACTATTCTACCCTGTGATACACATAACTCTCTGGGAATAAAACCATTCTTTCAACCCCTGACCCCAAATTGACTCCACCTTTCCTACCCCCTGTGACGTCACGTAACTCTCCGGGAATAAAAACCAACATTTCAACCCCTCACCCCAAATTGACTCCACTATTCTACCCCTGTGATGTTCACGTAACTCTACGGGAATACAAACTTGACCCCACCCCGACCCCAAATAGACCTCAGTTCACTGTTTTTGCGACTCAATGTTCCCCTTTAATTGTTTTCAAAATAGTAAAACCGGGACGTTTACCTTCATCCTCCTCCTATAAAATCTCTAAATTTATATATGCACATTGCGAATATACTCTCTCTCTCTCTCTCTTCTTTCTCTCTCTCTCCCTCCCTCCCTCCGTCCCTCCCTCTCTATCTCTCTCTCTCTCCCCTTCCCCCCCTCCCCCGCCCTCCCCTCCCCCCCTCTCTCTCTCAGCCGTTACATTTTGTTTTGTATAAATAAATATAATATATATATAATATATATCTATATATATATATATATATACATAGATATATATATATATATATATATATATATAATATATATATATATATATATATATATATACACAGCTGCTTAGATATTCAGAGTATCATGATAAAAAGGATATTTGGCGACTGACTTCATCCACATGTGATATCTCCCCCAATAACCATATCAGAGTCAATGTTATCTGATGATGAATCACACACACACACACACACATGAAGAAGAAACGAGACCTTATCGCCATATTTGCCCAGCTGACTTCACCCCAACGTGAAATTTATTTGTCATAGAATTTGAGTCATAATCTAGGCGGCGAACACAAGGACAAAGGTACACATTTCAATTTTGTTTATTTATTATACCGAGTTTGAAAGAGGTTTGAAAAATCAAATTACAGACGGAATTGTTATTTTATATTTATAACCAATCCTAAATACAGGGGAATGAATTAATACTCCATACAAATACATACATTAGAAAAAAAACTGTACAAACCCAACGAACGCGATAAATATGCGCATTCGCTTTTTCAAAAACAATACTTCAACGAAACATACGGCTACTATATTTTCTAACCTGTTCCTTCACATCAGCCTTAGTATATACACAAACATCTTCTCCAGCACTTTCCCGACCGTGTATCAAAGACGACGACGTTTCATCAACACCTCAAAGCTTTTAAATTTAGCTAACAAGTTATTCAATATATAAATCTTCCACACACCTCTCCAATAGGGATAAATTCTTTTTCATTATAGCCACGCAGCATATTTTACCAATTTTGCTCATTTCATCACTGAATGTAGCTAACATAGGTAAATATTGATTCAACCAAGTTGTATTAACCAGTCCTCTCTGACCGATGCCAGCGGGAAAGATAACATATTTGACATAGTCATACGATGATTTAAATAATTCTTCCTTCAATTTCTTGACCGAAGAAAAAAAGTGATTGAACCTCATCTGTTTGGTATCTCTGCCCAAACGATCGGCGTGATCTTCATCTTTTGGAATAAAGCCACGCTATTTTGCTCGTATTCATTATCTTCAATGGGGGCACCAATACCGTATTGTGTTAATAAGGTAGCTATGGTGGGTAGATTCAAACTTCTTCGTCGCATTCCCAAGATGTGATATTTTCAGGTCTTTTCACAATGGCGGACCCTTCCAATACCCTATCACGAAGACAGGCATATGATGCACCAGTGCGAGAATATCGAAAACCTGCCAATTCGGCATATGGATAAGCTCGAATGACGTCCGCCACAACACCGTAATTCCTGCATGTCACAGAGTTAGTGGCACTACTAAAACACATATTCTCTTCCTGAACTTATTTTTCGGACAAGTTCCGAAAAAACTAACTTGCAAGAAGAGGTTGATGAAGCCATGGCGAGAGTTCATCGCTTGATGTGACAATCCTTCAAGAGATAAAAATAAACTACGAAAGCCTGCTACCAAGACCCCTTTATCACAATCACTGATTACAAACCTGTTGTGACGAAGCATCAAGCCTCTCCCAGCAATGATTCAGACTAACATGAATAAACAAGTCTTATCATTCCCTCACCCCAAAGGTCATCCACACATGACTCATTTTATCAAAATCAGTATCACTCGAGCCATGATTCGCAGACACGAATAAACAAGTCTTATCATTTCCTCACGACAAAGGCCGTCCACACACACACACACACACACATATGACTCATATATAAAACTTCCACACATCTTTCCTCCAATGGGGATAAATTCTATCGCTACAAGGCGTGAACTTCATCTTTGGAATACAATACTTCATCGAAACACCATATGTCACACCTGATTATTACTTCCCAACTGAACACCATAAATACAACCGACAAGGGAAAATTGATGTTATTCCCTACCCAAAGTGTATAAGAGTAAGTGCAACACACTGACCCTCCGTCCCTACAAGTATTTCTCTTGACCGAAACGTCATTTCCCTCCGTCACTATTCAGTAAGTAGCATATAAAACACTTTCCATTTACTTGAACATATGTATAGTAAATATTAAAACAGCAATAAGATTCATCTGTATATGGAATAGATATTCTTATAAAATAATGTACCCGTTGAAAGAAGCGGATATATAAAAACAGTCATTATTCCTCCCTTTCAGATATGGGAAATAACTCTAGTAGTGAACTGTCAGCCGACGAAGTAGCCACTCAAGTCAGACACCATTACTATTATGGTGTTGGAGCCCCAAACTCATTTATTAGGAAGGTGAAAACGGGTCATGACCATGAAGCAGGAGAAGAAGAAGAAGTAGCAGGAGATGCAACAACTACCACTGGCAGCCCACAACAGTGCAACCCCCGACAAAACTTCGCCACCACCACTACTGAAGGAAACGAGCAACCCGGTGAAGGTATGTAAAAACCGATGTGTTATATATAATTTAATAATCCGTTCCTGATTCCATAGAAACATGCACTCTTTTTCTCCGTTTCCCTGTTTTTTTCCGTTCAAATGCATTATGGGCATAGTAAAAAACACCTATATTAATTATTCATAAGGATTTATTGACCACATAAAGAGTTTACAAATCAATACCACTAATCGCTGTCAGACCGTCTCAGCACGCATCCCATATAACTTCCACGTGTATCCTTAGTTTTTAACCTGAATATGCCGAAAAACGTTTAAGAGGAAACGACTAAGACGTCTTAGCAGTTTAACACCGACGTTCATGGGCGAATGATTCTCACAGCTCATCCTGAAATAAGTAAAAAAGTTATGGTGATGAAGGTGTATGATACAAAAATATAGAGAATATATCCTTAAATAAAGAATGTAAATGGAGTAATATCAAAAATCAAAGAAAAATATGCATTTACCTTAGTTGTTCAAGATGCGGAGACATTCCTTGTACGTAATAGCACGTTTGACCCCCGACCTCCAATGTGAACATTTAAAACTTTTTCAAATATTTAAAATAATATCCCGTTATCCATTTATCATTACCTCCCAAACGAGTGAATGAGAATACATTTTGTATTAAGGATAATACTGCTTTCACACCACGTTGACTCACGCATGAACAAAAAAACTAACGTAAAAGACCGCACTTGTACGATTTACAGGTGTATTTGTTTTATTAGGCGATAGAGATTATATTCGGGATGCGCATATATAAATTTAGAGAAGTCATTCGAATAAACTTTTGGATTTATACCGTAACTATCAAAAAGAAGATTATATTTCTAGGTGATTTTTCCACGTAAAAACATACCCAATGACCAACAATATTAATATCAGTAGACGAAGATAATGTATTAGATATAAAAACTAAAGGTTTAATTCTACTTTCTGGCAATGTCAATAATCCTACTTCATCCGAAGCGAACACACCTAAATATTTAACCTGGTCACCGAGTGAACCTTTTAAACTTATTTCAATTTCTTTTGTATCCATTCATTTAACCCCTAACATCACACTGAATAACCCTATCCGCATCCACCGTTAAAATACCCTTGGTATCCCCGAAAAGTAAAATAATGCAAGGGTTAGGCGTAGCCGTACCCAGCCTCCTGATCGATATTCGCAGGTTTGCCGAAATTTCCACTGGCATGGAATCTTCAACATCTTCCACCACAAAATTAAAGCAGTAAATAGCTCTACCATTATAAAACTATCATAAGTGATCAGATTATCACCGCCACCCCCTATACTTTTCTGCGTCTCGTGATATAATTGCATGATGGTATTAGGAAAAACTACATTGAATATTATATACAGTATTCCCATTTAACGGTAATATGTATATTATTTAAATCAAAAGATTGAAATATACAGCCTATTGGTCGCGTAATCACCTGAAAATGTTTCAATATCAATCATGGCCAATGTGATTTTTTCAGGTATACAACTGTTCAAAAGGCTGATCAATTAAAATCGAATTTTCATTTTGCCCAATAACGTATGTCTTGTATAAAGTCTTATCAAATATATATTGTATAGGATTAACTGCTATCGCTTCATTTAAAGCCGACATTGCGTTATAATGTGGGGTAACTCTATCGATCCATAATTTAGCCTTTTTCTACATTCAGCACTTTAAATGTCCGTCTGTGTGGGCGCCCATAACCCAGTTATTATTCGCTAATTCGAGTCTAAGTCTCAAATCAACCGAATCCAGTAAATACATGTCTATAGTCGCTATATCCAAAAGAAGTGGAAAATATGTATGCACGCCCCTCGTTTTAATGTCACCCATAACTTTCGTCTCCCACCTGCTGGTTTGACCGAAGGTATTGGCAGTAAATTGCCGAGTTACCCCGTGTGTTACATGATAGTCATCGTATAAAAAATCCCGCCCGGCCGGTGGTAGGTAATGCCGAGGGTTTTTATAACATTTTTTCAAACATTTTGATATATGATTGATAGTTAAATGCCGGACAGGTTATTCCCACCAACTTTTTCATTCAAGAAAACGGAAGCGGATTTAAATATGTATTACTAATACCATTAACGACAGACCCATGGACATCATCCGCTAATTGCGTGTTGTCCCTATCTATTGTGATATACAATTCTAAAGCTATACTTGACAAATCTAAGAAAGAACCTGCCACCCGATTAACGCGAAATTCTATATATTTATCAGATAGAACTTGATTTATGGAAATATTACAAGGTGTAAAATCCAGTCTTTCCTTTGAATTAATTGAAGTTTCAATAATTCTCCGTCTATTAACATTCGGGAACATTTCTGATATTACCCGCAAATATACGATGAAACAGGAACTTGATTACCAGCTCCGGGTATGTTAGGAACTACGCTAGCCATGTTTTGTGTTTATATAATTTTAGATGAAGGGTAGAACGAGGTGCTACCCGCCGAATGTCAATTGATGAATGAGTTACAAAAGATCGTACACGTCCTTATTATATTTACTCCTAGATTTAACTCGTGTGCCCTTCCTCTTCCTCCGTTTTTCTTTCGCCCACACTCGACCGTCTAACTAATCGTTTCACTGTTTTCTTCCGTCTCGTTCTCCTTCTCCTTCCAGTACGCTTAAAATTCGTGTCCAGTTAGTTTGAGGGCCTTATACCATTTCGTTTTATGGATTCTTTTAAAGGTAAACCGCTGTTTACCATATCAGATAACACAGATCTACCGAATTCATTAACTGAAGGTTTCGCGGCATTACATAGAACGAAGCACTTTTCGCAACGCCATTTATTGCCGAAAAAAAACCGCTTCCCCTTCTGCGGCCGGGATAGAAAACGGAAATATCCTCAAATCCCGCTCCTCTCCTTAATAAAGGGTCTGATAAAAATAGTTTTTTAAATTCCGCCTCTGAAGGAGGCGCGAATAACACTCTCATTTTACTGTTTATACTATTCCCAAACAATTTAAGTGGAGCTTGATTCGCAAGTTCTAGTTCACTCGAGGGTGTTACGATCACGAATAAGGAATGTCAAGGGTGAGCATCGAATTATATACGCACCTATTCTTCTAATTTTCCTCTAGGTTTTATACGGACCAGGGAAGTAAACACTCGAGTCTTTAGTGAAATGTAAAAGGTGACCATTTTGTTTGATCCGTGATAAGAATAGAAATCTGATCCAAGATGTTCGTGTTCAAACAATTTGTAGACCTGTATTGTGTATTCCTTTTCCTCTACCACTTTGCTAAAGTAAAACAGTCCAATATATTTACTATGTCACACAGATTGTCACGTCATTAAAGAAAATGTCCAAGCCTCTAACCGCCGTGATGAATCATCCTCACCACCCTCCGATCCGGTAAAATATTATTATTATTATTATTATTATTATTATTAGTTATTGTTATTATTATTATTATTATTATTGCGGTTTTTGCAGTTGTTTATTTATTATTATTATTATGTTATTTATTTATTAAAGTATATTTTATTATTATTATTATTATTATTTGTTTTATTAAAAGTAATTGCTGCCTCAGCTGCATTAATTTTATACAGGTTCTTCTCTATTTTTTAATTATTGCTTTCTCATTGTTGCTTAAACTGGTGAGCAACGCACCGAAGGTTGACATATCTCAATTAGGTAGAACGAATGGTTTTTTATTTAGGTTGGTAAAAATTTAAGTCGGGGTAGTCAAATTTTCGGGTATATCCCTTAGAGTTTATTACAGATAGAATTGATGTTAAATTCTATTTCTTTTCTATTCTTTCTATTCCTTTCCGGACGTTTCGTCTGAATAAACCTCAGTTATTATTATTATTATTATTATTATTATCATCATCACGTTCACGGTCCGTGCTTATTTAAAATGATCTTTACAGATCCCTTCGCTGAAGACTTCCCATTAGATGAAGATTTGATGGGGAGTAATAATAATAATGAAGCATCGCGCGTTGGTGGAGGTGTAGGAACCAGAAGGGGATCTTCACTCACGAGGGAAAGAACGGAGGGTAATAAGGTAGTGAGTACCATTCATTATGCGGCTGCAGTAGGGTCACACATTGACGTGGCGATGAAGTTAAGTAGTAGCATAGCCCGATTACGCGAAGATGTGCACAGTAACTTCCTTGAAAGAGGTATTCGCTCGGCTATGCTATACTTGTGCGTTATTATCACCACGTGAGGATTGCTAGGCGACATGAATGAAAAAGTGCTTTTTATTTTGTATGTACTCCACCCACCCTCACTACGATTGACTCGATCTATGACTCCCTGGAGGAGGCTATTGAGTTTATAGCTAATAACTTGGAAGAGAGACTCAACCGTACTGAGGGTTCGGGTTGGTGTATGACCTCGCTGGATAGGGTTGAACTTCATATCACGCAGCATGAGTTAGAATATTAATAACTTCAAGGTGTATCCCAAGGGAGTCCGCGGTAGTGATCAGGTTATCAATATTCAGTCTTGGTACAACTGTGTCGTTACAGCGTTAGAAGCATACGTTGTACTCCGGGATAACCCTCCCACACGTATTAACAACCTCCCTCGTGTCTTAATGAGGAGGATGGGGAGGGGACAATTTAATATCAAACACTCGCCAGATATGCCGTTGACCCATGACTCTTTCAAAACATTAGAAAAGGGGAATAACCTCAACATATATCTGTATAAATTATGTGAATTAGTCATGGGGAAACAGCGGAAAAAACATTGGACGGTACATCTGGCGAGGAAAGAGGTGGTAACCCCCATTTGGTCACGTTGTTATTAATCACTGACGACCACGTCCCGTTGATTAAGGATTTGTTGGCATTCGTGAAGAAGTTCCGACACGGATTTCAAGCAGGGGCGGGGGATTGAGCACGCGGGTGGTATGTGTTACAATTGTTTGACTTTGTTTAATAGTCCCACCATCCGTGAGGCACACACAGGCCTGTACTGCTCGAACCACTGTCGAATACCCACCGAACCGGCCAATTTAAACAGTTTACTAAAGTTAAAGCTCTGCTGCCAATCTCGCACATGGCTTTCCTGGATTTTGAGGCGTATAATATTCAACCGAAGACCGGAGAAGACGATCCAAGAATAGTATCTCGGCAGAAAGATTTCGCTTACTGCTACGTGATCGTTGACGGTAGAACGGGGGGAATATGTACCCATAGACTAAGTCACGGAGAGAAATGCGTTGATGATTGTTTGCAGAACATGAACCGGGACTGGGCGTTATTGCGTGAACGAATGCGTGCGTATCCTTTACATATGACTCCTGAATCCACCCATAAGTTTGAAGCGAGCACTCATTGCGAAGGATGTAACGTCGAATTCAAGGCTGGAGTCACGAAAATGCGACATCACGCTCATTTTGTGGCACGGGACAACTTTGTGTGTGCACTGTGTCAACAGTGTAATTTGAAACATGCAATTTAAGGAGCCAACTTTAACAGTGTTCGTACACAATTTGTCATATGACATCGCCCTGGTCTTGAAAGAGGCGGGGGCTCAGCATGATTTTGAAATCTGAAACGCGAGGGTAGTAAATTTACTCGGCCAGATAGGGCAATCTGAGATTCGTGGATAGCAACAACGTGATTAGGGGGACCCTTTCTAGTCTCGCCTCGAGTCATATCAAACAGAAAGGTTCCCTCGAAATCGCACGTCAGTTGTTAATCCAGTATTCTCGGGATTGTCTCGATTTAGTTTTTGGGTACGGGTAAACAGTACATACTACCCTTATGATTATGTGACGGCTTTCAATATCCTGCGAAAGCCCGGCATCCCTTCTCGAGAGTGTTTCGATTCGGAACTTACGGGAGAAACCTTTTCCAGCGGGGGCTATGCACACGTGGTCAAGGTTTGGAACGCCGCTAATTGCACCAATCTTCTAGATTACACCATTTTTGTATTTGTTAATGGATGTGGGATTATTAGCCGACGTTTATTTAGCTTGGAGGAAGGCTGCCATGGCGCAATTCGGACTAGACCCCGCCCGTTACCTGACTTCTACCTCTCTCTCACTCGATGCTTTCCTATATTCCTCTAAAATTTGTCTCCCCCTCATTTTGAATGGTGAACTCTATCAATTAATTTGTAAAAACATCCGCGGCGGTTTTTGTGTAGTCTAGTTTGTAAAGCAATGCGTAGCTAATAATCCAGAGTAAATCCCAGTTTTAGGGTGGGTGATCCTCAATCGTATATATTATACGTTGATTTCACCAGTTTGTATCCCACAGTTATGAGTAAATACAAAATGCCCTTGGGTGAAATAAATGAACTTTCCCCTTTCGAATTAGAAAGTTTTGTCGCTAGCGATATTACCGCCATTGATTCACAGGGTGAATACGGTTATTTCATACTGCTCGATACCAAACCAGTTAGACGGGATGTTGCTCTACAAACAGATGATCTCCCTCTCGCCATTCATCACATGAATGTGACTCACCAGGATCTATCGCCCTATAGTAAAAACCTGATGAATAAGTTCAAGGTGAAGCTACCCAAGAAAAAATGTTAAGTTGACGGGTACGCATTTACCATGCGTATCACTTGATCTGTCTTCCCTTTTATTTTACAAACGTTTGATAAGGCTCGGTCTCGAAGTTGATGTAATAAGGGAAACGTTTACAAATTCAAACAGGATTTTTATTTGAGGGAATATATTCTGGAGAATGCCGAAAGGAGTGCTAAAGAGACCGATCCGGACAAGAGGAACACAATCAAAATCATAATGAACGGTCTTTTCGGTGTCACTATTAAAAATTCATTGAATTATTCTACCCGAACTGTCGTCACCACCGGTGAAGCCTCTCTCCTCAGGAATGTGTCCAAACACACGTACAAGTCTTTGGAAAACTGGGTAACGACAGGTACATTGTAAACCATTGCAAAGAGTCTGTTATGGCTGAATCCCCGAGTTATATCGGTTTCAGTATACTAGACATGGCGAAGGATATGATGTATCGGTTCTATTACGACGTTCTTCGAAAGCAGTATGGACACCGAGTTCAGCTCCTTTATACCGGACCCACTTGCAAGCTTGAATTTTTCCTTTTCCCTGGTGACTGATAACCTCAATTCGCGGAAACTGAAGGTGCTCTCAAACCCTACATGGCATTTGCGTAATTTCCCCTCCAAAACTCCACGAACTTGTATGATGAGTCACGTAAGGGGGAACTCGGGTTGTTAGTGAAGGTTGAAACGGGGGCTCGAAAACACATGAGGGAATTCATCGGCGTTAAACCTAAAGTCTATTCGTATCTGACGGAAACTAGTCGTAGGTAACACCTTGAAAGGTGTACAATGGTGCCGGCAAAAGACCATTCCACATGACCAGTATCGAGCTGTATCGAAAAGAATGAGATTAACTTATACTCGTGTGCACAATTTGCAAAAGAGTAGGAGGCACGATGTGTCATACGAGCCAGAGGAAAGGTATCTCTCTGTCCTTTAGAGGACAAGAGATATTATGTGACACCTTATAAATCGTTGGCGTATGGACATCCAGACATTGGGGTGGAGGAGGGTATAGCGGGAGGAGGAGGAGGGGGAGGGGATGGGGGAGGGGGAGGATGAGTGGGGGAGGAGGAGCTAGAGAGGGTAGTGGTGGCGCCGGTAGTAGCGGCAATCTCTCCAATTTTTCAATATTCCCGCTCCTAGCACCTCGAGAATTCCTACTCCTCCTATTCCTCCTCCGACCCTACATCCCATCGACATCATTTCCCACGGGTGAAAGGATTTTCAAGAAACGTCGAAGAGAGAATAGTAAAATATACAATGTTAATTCCTCTCTCTCTTCGACGTCTTTGACTTCTCGACGGGAAATGGTTCCACCCTCTCCTACAGTTAAACGGGGTCGTCAGTCACACCTTGACCGGGTGTCCATAGTTTATATATTTTATCTTATATTCATATATTTTTTGATATTATATTGGTATATAATGTATTTTTATTTTTATAATCATATACACAGTTAGTTTTTTATATTTTGAATTATTATATTGTATTTTTCTCTCTATTATACTTCGCCATTTTTTACTGGTATCGTTCTATTTTTAATATTGTAGGAAAAACCTGTTAGTAATTTCATTATAGAAATTAAACAAATATTATTTGGGCCCCGTCAACTTCCCATTTTTTCACCCTAATTTTAATTATTAAGGGCTTGTATATAAAAAGGAGCGCGTAAAGTACACACCTATAGTCTTAAACGCGCTAACATCATGGCCACGACAGGTCCCTTCCCTGGGCAGTTGTTAGACCCTTTCGCTAATCCCGCTCGTATTATCATCGCGGGGTTTAGTAACAGTGGCAAGTCTGTCCTATGTCAAAAAATCATTGAACTCTATGAAACGCGTTTCCAATACAGTTTATATTGCGGGGTATCTGAACACCCCCTCGAAACGCATCCCTCAATAGGTCCCAAATTTTAAAGTATCCAAAGAATTTTAAATCCCTTTGATTAAGCTGAAAAGGGGAGACGGAGGTTAATAAAGTCTATTATTCATACTCGATGATTGCTCCTCGAGGCCAGTGATAATAAATTTGTGACTAACGCCTTCACAGCGGGACGTCATTCATCTATTTCAGTTATATTCATAACGCAGAATATGTTTCATTCGGGAAAGTTTTAGTAGAAGTATAAGCCCTTGCATTGCTCACATTATATTCTAATGAAAAATCGTGATTTTAGTCAAATTGAAACTTTAGGTCGGCAGTTAGTTTTTGGCCGTCAAAAGCTTCAGCCTTTCGGACATATATAAAAAGGCCCCCTATCACGTAACCGCTATGGTTATTTGTTAGTAGACTGCGCTCCGTCAACACCTGAAGTGTTACAGCTCCGAACTAACTATTTCTGGGTGAAACGGAATATCAAATAGCTTACCAATATGGATAAAGAACGGATAAAAACTGCTAAAAACTTTGTACGTGGAGATGCACGGGGGTGTGGGTAGTTTTCAGCGGGGTGGACTCTTTATTCTCAGAGTAGCGAAAAATCTGAATAGCCAAATTACTCGTGAAAATGTTAAAGAATTCTTACGTGGACAAAAGTCTTACACACTGCATAAAAGTCACTCGAAAAAAAATTCCCCAGAAGAAAAAAAAATCATGTCACCTAAACCGAGAGTAATAGCGAGCACCGATTTAGCTGATATGTCCAAATTAGCTCGGATATAATAATGGGTTTAAATATTTGCTAGTCTTTATTTGACGTGTTTTTTTCCAGATATCTACAAATTGTTCCCTTGAAAAAGAAGGATGGTGTTACTATGCGTCGCGCTTTGAAGAAGGTTATCGAATCTACCTAAATTTTTGGGAATTTCACGTTTGAATAGCGATGAGGGTAGGGAATATTATTAAACAAACACGTCAAGAATAATCTAGATAGTAAAAATATAAAATTATATAGCGTTTATTCGAGAGAGGTAAAATCCTCTATAGCTGAAAGAGTCATAAGGACTATTAGGGTGGTATATATAGATATCTCACACATAAGAATACCTTAAAATACATTAACGTCTTGCGCGACATTGTTCAGAGTTATAATCTACCCCCATAGAAGTTTGGGTCGCACCCGCAAGAGGTTCACGCATTAACGGATAGAGATGACATTGAACGTCAATTCTCGAGTATGTATAAAAAGGCTGTTCTCGTTAATCCTCCCGCCATTTCGCTCTTGCAATGTTGGAGACGGTCTTGTACGTATTGCCGATGAGCATCGCAACGCAATTTTTAGGAGGGGATATACAATTCAAAATACTCTGGAAATTTTTAAAATCCGAAAAGTGGATATAAGGCAAAATCCGGTCGTATACTTCTTGGAAGATTTAGCGGGTGAAGAAATAAAGGGCGTATTTTATCGTGAAGAATTAATTCGCACAAATCTACCAGAAACGTATGATATCACTATTCTGGGAAGGAGGAGGAAAGATAATAAAACTCAATATTACGTTCATTGGAAAGGTTATCCGAGTCAATTCAATTCCTGGGTTGATGAATCTCAAATTGTACGGATATGAACCGTAAGCAACCTTTAATACGTAAAAATAAAAACTTTATTTTATTCATCTCTGGTTTATCACCCAGTGAAAGAAGTAAAGTTATTCCCATCTTAAACGGTGGTTTGGTGTCTACTCTCTCGGAAATTTTTTAGAAATTTTCTTTGTGGTAATCTAACTCAAGATAAGAAGTTTATTAAACACTTAAGAAATTGTAGACGAGAAATTCATCTTGTGTCCTTGAACAACGTCCATATCTAAGAAGGCAAAAATATACTGAAAAGTCGTAGAGGGGGGACTATTCTATCGGTTTTATTGCCTATTGCTGCGAGTTTTGGTAGGGAGTCTTTTTAATTGAAAATGAAGGAGTTTTTTTACGTTATCCCTGCCATTACCTATGAGAGGTTAATGAATAGAAAAGAGGTTTGTGATGGTGATATTAATAACCTAGAGGGTACTGGCAAGTTGGATACGGTTAGCTGTTAGTAGTAGCGGACACGTCTCCCTTAATATCCAAAAACCACCTATGCTGGCTATATCGCTCACGGGACCTCCTCCTCCTCCTCCTCCCCCTCCTATAGAAAATGTAGGTGCAGTGACTGGAGGGGAGGAGGTGGTAAACGCCCCCATTACATTGAAAACAATTAAAGGGGACATGACTCGCAAAGAACAATCCCGATTTTAACAGGTATTATTCCAATATTTTTAAAGAACCTCAAAAAGTCATACGTTACGGCTTTTGTTAAGCACTACAAGATTCTAACACGGTTGAATGGAATGAAGAAGGAGATTTAACTCATCCGGTCGCAGGTTTATAATATTTAGATATAGCTCGAGAATTTCAAGGGAATAAAAAAACCCACGTTGATAATATTTCGAATTATCGCTACTTCATTGAAATGGAGGGGGTTAAAGATTGGATGTTAAGGAATATAGCCATTAAAAAACAAATCGAAACGTGGCGAAATATGGGGAAAAAGGGAGGAGGAGGAGGAAGAGGAGGAGGAGGAGGGGGGTGGGGTAAGGTGAGGGGGCGGGACATGCGAAAAACAAGATGGCGAGTGTGGTGGGTGGCTTATTAACATTTTAGGAACAATGATATCGGAGCTGTTTAGTCACTTGATATCTGATTTTGATAAAATGAGTCATGTGTGGATGACCTTTGGCATGAGGGAATGATAAGATTTGATGCTTCGTCACAACTGGTTTGTAATCAGTGATTGTGATAGAGAGTTCTCGGGTTGAGGGTCTTTTGGAGCTCATTATCTCTTGAAGATTGTCACTCAAGACGTGAACTCTCGCCATGGCTTCATCAACCTCCTCGTACAAAGTTAGTGAAAAACTTGTTAGCTAAATTTAAAAGCTTTGAGGTGTTAGATGAAACGTCTCGTCTTCGATACACGGTCGGGAAAAGTGCACTGGAGAAGATGTTTCTGTCGGTAATATACTAAGGGCTTGTGATGTGAAGGAACAGGTTAGAAAATATATAGTAGCCGTATGTTTCGTTGAGTATTGTTTTTGAAAAAAGCGAATGACGCATATTGTCGCGGTTCGTGTTTGTACAGTTTTTTTCTAATGTATGTATTTGTATGGAATATTAATTCATTCCCCTGTATTTAGGATTGGTTATAAATATAAAATAACAATTCCGTCTGTAATTTGATTTTTCAACCTCTTTCAAACTCGTATAATAAATAAACAAAATTGAAATGTGTACCTTTGTCCTTGTGTTCGCCACCTAGATTATGACTCAAATTCTATGACAAATAAAATTTCACGTTTGGATGAAGTCAGCTGGGCAAATATGGCGATAAGGTCTCGTTTCTTCATGTGTGTGTGTGTGTGTGCGTGATTCATCATCAGATAACATTGACTCTGATATGGTTATTGGGGGAGATATCATTGTGGGAGGAATGAAGTCAGTCGCCAAATATCCTTTTATCATGATACTCTGAATATCTAAGCAGCTGTGTAATATATATATATATATATATATATATATATATATATATATATATATATATATATATATATATATATATATATATATATATAAAACAAAATGTAACGGCTGAGCCTGAGGGGAGGGAACGGGAGGGAGGGAGGGAGGGAGGGAGGGAGGGAGGCAGAGAGAGAAAGAAGCAGAGAGGAGAGAGAAGAGTAATTATCTCGCAATGGTCGCATATAAAATTTAAATTTAGTGAATTTTATAGGAGGGAGGAGGGATTGAGGTAAACGTCCCGGTTACTTTGAAAACAATTAAAGGGGACATGAGTCGCAAAAAACAGTGAACTGAGTCTATTTGGGGTCGGGGTGGGGTCAAGTTTTATTCCCGTAGAGTTACGTGACATCACAGGGTAGAATAGTGGAGTCAATTTGGGGTTGGGGTTGGGGGTTGAAATGTTGGTTTTTATTCCCGGTGAGTTTTACGTGATGTCACAGGGGGTAGGAAAGGTGGAGTCCAATTTGGGGTCAGGGGTTGAAAAGAATGGTTTTTAATTCCCAGAGAGTTTGTGGCGGTCCAGGGTAGAACAGTGGATCAATTTGGGGGAGTTGGGTTGAAATGTTTTTTGGTTTTTTTATTCCCGAGAAGGTACGTTGACTCACAGGGGGTTAGGAAAGGTTTGGAGCAAAAATTTGGGGTTTGGGTGGGTTTTTTTGAAAGAAAATTGGTTTTTTTATTCCCAGAAGGAGTTTTTACGTGACGTCACAGTGGTAGAATTATGGGATCAATTTGGGGTTGGAGGGGTTGAAATGTTGGATTTTATTCCCGTAGAGTTACGGACGTCACAGGGGGTAGGAAAAGGTGGAGTCAATTGGGTCAGGGGTTGAAGAATGGTTTTATTTCCCCAGAGAGTTACGTGACGTCACAGGGTAGAATAGTGGAGTCAATTTGGGGTGAGTGGGGTTGAAAATGTTGGTTTTTTATTCCCGGAGAGTTACGTGACGTCACAGGGGGTAGGAAAGGTGGAGTCAATTTGTGGGAGGGCTGAAATGTCGGTTTTATTCCCGTAGAGTTACGTGATGTCACAGGGGGTAGGAAAGGTGGAGTCAATTTGGGGTGAGGGCTTGAAATGTCTGGGTTATTCCCGTAGAGTTACGTGACGTCACAGGGGGTAGGAAAGATGGAGTCAATTTGGGGTCAGGGGTTGAAAGAATGGTTTTATTCCCATAGAGTTACGTGACGTCACAGGGGGTAGGAAGGTGGAGTCGATTTGGGTTAGGGGAGGCCACGCCCCCCTAATATGAGCTCATGTACGTACATGAGCTTGTTAGACAAATGGAGTCAATTATGAGCTCATGTACGTACATGAACGTTTCCTACAAATGGAGTCAATTATGAGCTCATGTACGTACATGAGCTTATAATAACAAATGGTCAATTTGGGGTCAGGGGTGGCCACGCCCCCCCAGAATAGTGGAGGGTTGAAAGGATGGGATTTTATTCCCTTATCGTTATGTGACGTCCCACAGGGGTAGAAACAAGTGGAAGGGTCGGATTTGGGGGTGAGGGGAGGGCCACGCCCCCCTCCACCCTAATATGAGCCCATGTACATACATGAGCTTGTAAGACAAATGGAGTCCAATTTGGGGTCAGGGGTGGTCACGCCCTCCAGAATAGTGGAGGGTTGAAAGGATTGGTTTTATTCCCTTATAGTTATGTGACGTCACAGGGGTAGAAAAATGGAGTCGATTTGGGGTTAGGGGAGGCCACGCCCCCCTAATATGAGCTCATGTACGTACATGAGCTTGTAAGACAAATGGAGTCAATTATGAGCTCATGTACGTACATGAACTTATCATACATATGGAGTCAATTATGAGCTTATAATACAAATGGAGTCAATTTGGGGTCAGGGGTGGTCCACGCCCCCCAGAATAGTGGAGTCTATATTGGGTCAGGGTGGCCACACCCCACAGACAAGTGGAGTCTATATGGGGTCGGGGTGGCCACGCCCCTGTTGGGGTTTTGGGGGTTGCCCCGCCCCTTTTTAGGCCTCACGTACGTACATGAGCACAATGTAGGAGGGGGCAAGACAGCAACCTGATAACATGGGGGGGTAGCCCACGCCATTGGGGCGCCTAGATGGCATCGAGCAGATGCCATGGGGGCGGGGGGGCGGGGGGCGGGGGGCGGGGGGCAGAAAAGTGGAGTCTATATGGGGTCTTTTCCTCTACTACTCTATATATATATATATATATATATATTATATATATATATATATATATATAATATATATATGATATATGATAACATATAATCCTAAGAAGACAATACTGGCGTTCATGATAGTGATTATAATAGCAGAAGGTTAACATCTGTAGTAAAAATGACGACTTTATTACCCACTACTGCTAATATCAAATATGAGATAGTTTAAAAGACAAAAAAATTTAGTGAGTTTACTCCTTACTGACCAGTTTCACTCAGTGTTCAGCCAGTTGAATCCGATGGTATACATTGAAATGATCCAGGCTCTCACTGAGTAAAGAGGAGATAACAAATGACAAATATATATATATATATATATATATATATATATATATATATATATATATATATATATATATATATATACGTATATATATATATATATATACGTATATATATATATATAATATATATATATATATATATATATATATATATATATATATATATATATATATATATATATATATATATAGTATATATATATATATATATATATATATATATATATATATATATATATATATATATATATGTATGTGTGTGTGTGTGTGTGTGTGTGTGTTTGTGTGTGTCTACATGTTCCATAACACGAGTGAATCCATGTAGGTACACGCCTCCTCCAATTTAACTTGATTTATGTAAAATGTCTTAAAATAAAATAATTTATGCAAGATACAAGCTCGTTTTCACTGAACTACGTTTGCTGTTATCATTACAGAACATTTTTCCGAATATTTATATACAAGTTATAAATAAATCAATTTTGCAGACATTCGAATATTTACTATGCTCTGCACATTAATGTAAATTGGTTGAAAGCAATAGCAGCAGAAATAAAATAATATGCAAAAGAAGAAATAAGTAAACTTGATTTTATTATTACGAAATAATATATCTGAAGACATACCTCACCATAATCTTATTTAAAAGATACAAAAGGTAGAGAAACAGCCCAAGTAATTTAAAAGATACTCTACCTACAAGGCGGCTGAACAGGTATAAAAGATATAGAAACCAACTTCGTAAGAGAGAAGAAGGTAAAGGAGAAGAAACAAAAAGCAGCAGAACCGAAGCATTTGAAAGAAATGAAGGATATGAAGACTGAATGCCAAGTGAAAACTGAATTCCTGGAACCCTTCACGTTTGACGATGGGAGGCATTTGCAGGATTGTTTTCTAAAGGATTCTGGGGAGTCGGTGAACAGGATAAAGACAATGACTGGAGAACTGGAGAGGCTGTTCAAAGGATCAAGAAGAAATGAAGGAATGGACGAGGAACCGCCTGAGTTCTTTGAGAAGAGGAAGGGGAGGATTAGTTACGAACTTCACGAGAAGGACATATTTCCCCTTACATGTAAGGATTTATCGGGGAGAGGATAGTTAAATGCATTTTTAATAGCTGTATTGGTAACATATAAAGAAAATGGGAGGTCTTTGCTAAGGCTATAAACCTTACGGGTTCATTGTTAATTAAAATGACAGTTGATTAAATAAGCAGAGTGTAAATAAAAAAAAAGTAGTAAAAAACCTTATGAAAAAATAGCATGAAAAAAGGAAACAGGGTTTTCAGAACGAAGGTTTGTAAATGTCCCTGATTCTGTACAGGAACCAGACCTATATTCAGTTTTGTATCAGGTTAAAAGATATTAATAAAAAAAAAGGAAAAGTTAAAAAGTACAAAGGGAAATTCACAAGATCACGTGGGTTACCCTACTCCCTTTTTAAAATATAGATTTGAAGATCAAAGAATGTTTACAAACACAAAATAGAGTTAGCCATGTAATATAAAAACTCATGAAAAGCATTTTAAGGAGATATGAATATATGAAATTTAAAATTGGCAGAAAGAAGCCAAGTAAGCTCTGGTATTCATTTTGATGACCATAAGGTAAAAAAAAGAGAGGATACTTGAATGTTTGTGAACTACTGTCCGTAATCACAGAATTTACCTGAAAATAGGACACCGGATATGTTCAAGAAACAAGGAAACGTTAGGCCTATCAAGAGAAACAAGAATTTCAGTGGCTAGAGAACTTAAGATGGCTATGAAGAATGGAACCATGGTTCCCTCACTAACTAAACCACAAATGCGCACACATACGCATAATCATTTCAATAATAACGGCAATATTTTGAACATGCATTGTAACAGTAATATATGAAGTTTACTATTGTTCATGTTATTTAAGGTACCCATGTCCACAAAAGTAATCATATGAAAATGACGTGGGGATTTAATCTGCAAATAATAAAGAATATGTAGATCAGAGAGATCTGAAAAGAGTTTAATGTTTTTGGAAGAAACCTAAATTAGGTTTTGGACCTGAAATGTAATATATATATATATATTATATATATAGTTATATATATATCATATATATATAGTATATATATAGATATATATATATATATATATATAATATATATATATATATATTACATTTCAGGTCCTAAACCTAATTTAGGTTCTTCCAAAAACATTCAACTCTTTTCAGGTCTCTCTGATCCAGTAATCCCTAGCCCTCACCTTTTCTTTAAATTTCTCACCCATTTAAGTTTTTTTCTTTTTTTATTCTACATATTCTTCATTATTTGCAGATTAAGTCCCCACGTCATTTTCATATGATTACTTTTGTGGACATGGTACCTATTAAATAACATGAACAATAGTAAACTTCATATATATATATATATATATATATATATATATATATATATATATATATATATATATATATATATATATATATACATATATATATAAACGACCAAGGGCAGAGGAAGAACGCCCATAGTAACGACATTTCTTATTTGCAATTGTTGACGTTTGAAGACATCTGTCTCATTATCAAAGTTGGAATAATTAGAATATATATATGAAAACAGACTTATACTTAAAATTACAAAAAATATAAAGGAAAGTTATATGATAGAAAAAATAAAAAAATTGGAAAACCATTACCACTTGGACGAAGTACAAAAGCAGAGTGACATAAGCAAAGAATTCTCGGCCAAGGTAAACTCACGTAAGGTAAAGAGTTGTTGAGGCAGTTTGGTTATTCAATCTTGGTACTAGTAGTTTAATAAAAACTGATTCAAAGATAGGAAGCGAAATACTGGGGAGTGGAAAGTGTTTTAAAATTTTTATAATCAATTTCTTTTTCACATGTTTTGGCGCGCTCTCGAATATTTGAGAACTCTGGATTAGATAGTGTGACTCCAGTTCTATAACTGACCCCCCTAAGGCAATCAATGAGTAATTTCAGTAGGCGGCGTGAGGCACCCACGTATCTCCCCTGACTACATCGGGGGCAAGCAAATGAATAGACGATGCTTGATGTCATAAGAGGGATAATTTGGTCTTTGTACTGAAATAATGGTTTAATAATAAGACGATTAGCGGAATCAATTACAGTTAATGGGGAAAAATATTAGAGGATAGCGGAAGCATGGACCAATAGGTGAGACATCGAATTCAGGCAGGATTTAATAATTGGAGGTTTGCATCAGGGGTCCTCTGTGACAAGAAGGTTCCTTTGAAATTGAAGGGAAAGTTTCACAGGGCGGTGGTCAGACCAGCAATGTTATATGGAACAGAAACAGCAGGTATGAGGGAAACAGGATAAGAGGATGGATGTAGCAGAAATGAGAATGTTGAAATGGATGTCGGGTGTAACAGGGGAAGATGGGATTACAAATGATTATATACGAGGATCGACAGAGGTAGTTAAAATACAGGAGGGAAGGTTTCGATGATATGGACACCTGTTTCGAAGAGAGGAGCATTGTGTTGGAAGAACTACGATGTAAATGAGAGTATGGGGTAGGAGGAAGAAAGGAAGATCAAGAAAGAGATGGCGTGATTGTGTAGGGCAAGATATGTTATGGAGAAGTATTAACGAGAACGATGCACAGGACAGAAATCGATGAAGACGACTTATTCATAACGGCGACCCCATATATAAAATGGGTGAAAGCTGGGAAGGCAAGAATTTACAGTTAATGGCAGGTGCACACTGTTGAATTAATTTATTCAATGTGTAGTAAAAAGACTTATCATGAATCATAGAAGCTTGAAAAAAAAGTCATCATAGGAACTGTACTTGTCTGTAATTTGGGTATATATTTATTATTCAGAAATTTATTTAAACATGTATAAAAAAAATCCTGGACTAAAAAGTATTTGTATAAAAAAGTTATTCCATTATTGAAACCAAACAAGCTGGAAGTTACTCTAAAAACCTTGTGGAAGACGTAACCAATGAGTTTAATTTAAAGTTAAAACAGCAATGCCTATAAAAACTCAAACCTTGACCAATAAAAGTCTTTGTCCTAAACACTGACGAATTAAAACTGTTGTTTTCTCGAGTGACTAAAACTTCTAGAAAGGGTAATTTATCGTTTTCATGTTTAACAGTAAACCTAATGTTTCGATGTGCTATGTTAGCATACTGGAGAAACATTTCAGCCCTTTCTGTGTCTCTAAAAAGTAGAAAAGTGTCATCTACATATCTACAGCAAAAAAGGGGAAGGAAGGCCAGAGGGCAACCGTCCAGCAGTTGCTCCTCTAGTGATCACAAAAATATTGGGAAAGGTCAGGCCGAGTGGAGACCCCATTGCCATTCCTTCTACTTGACAGTATGAAACTCCATTAAAGATAAAGGCAGTTTCCCACACTGCTAGTTGAAAACGACAAGTTACCCTTTCTAGTGTACATTCTACCATCTGATATTTGTATCAACATCTGCTTTTGTATAAGAAAATCGCCGAACTATGTTGTCCATATCTAACTGAGCACATAGAGTTAATCTTTCCAAGAGATTTTCCTGTGACTCCATAGTATGACTTATTACATTTCCCAATAGAGGATTTCATGGACTCCTTCGTCTTTAGAAACTAGTTTCTGCTGAACATTAATTAATGGATAAGAGTTTCTACTAAGAAAAGATTAGTGAACTTTTAAGGGATACAACTACCCATGAGAAATTAACAAGAAACCCGAGCCATAATGTCCCGAACTTCTCAGCTTAGACTTAGACTCCCTTTTCACAAAAGTACCCATAAAAGATGTATTACATTCCTCAAAAATACAAGTTTGTCAAGTGCTGACCATGTCCCCATAGAATTGAATCAAATAACGCATCTTATAGAGCTCTGCATCTCTAATAACATCTTTTCCTATGATGATAATTCAAACCATCCAAAATTCAATTGCAGTATAGGGAGTCCGCTCAGTCCTATGTTAGCAAACTTATATAATAGAGTATTTTGAAACAGCAATTACAAACCCTACCAACCTGCGGATATGATCTGGCTTCGTTATGTAGACATCTTACTATACTGGAAAAGTGAGTGGGGAGATGTTGATGTCTTTCTTCAAAGATTACATTCCCAGGTCATGAGGATGAATTTAAAGTAGAATGGGGAAACAATAACCAAATCCCTTTTTAGATGTCTTAATCATCAGAACTAATAACAACAACAAATTCACTGTCTTCAGGAAAGCGACATTCACTTTCATGCATTCATTTATACATCCATCATGACATTTAAGTTCAACTCTGCATAGCAAGTAGCTTATTTCTTAGAGCACTGAGTATTTGCACTCCAGATTTTCTTGACAAAGAACATAAAACAATCAGAAATCAACTTACCTTGTTAAAATACCTCAAGCATATATTAGAAAAAGCCGCACATAAAGCAAAGAGCATTTTTCATACACCCACAAAAAACAAAGCCAAGGAAAAATTCACAAACAAAGTCATGATCCGTCATGAGGATAATTTACGAAAGATTACACAAACATTAGGCCACCCTAACCCTTTCATCTTTACTTAACCGAATACATTGGGGAAATTTTTAATCAATGTTCAGCAAAAACCACTTTCTAAAGATGTCGGAGCCTATGAAATCCCCTGTAAGAAATATTAGTTCAACATAAGCACTAAGTTGGATATGGACAACATAGTTCGGCAATTTTCCATTATGTAAATAACATGAACCATATCATTGACTGGAAATCATCCCGAATTTTATACAAAAGCAGCTGTCAATACTAATGTCAAATGGCGGAATCTTCACTGTTAAAACAACAAGAAAATAGGATCAACCATTCCAATGGAGCCTGGTACTCAGACAATATAGACAATATCTTCCTTCAGGCAACGATGAAGCGAATTACGACAATTGAGGGAACCAACATCAGCTTAGCGGTAACCCCAGGCATCACCTAAGGACATATCACCCACTATATATTTCACAATTGTACCTTCTGTTATTCACTACTTCATAAGGACGGGAGTCAGTTCACTGAAATATAGCCCTTGGCTCTGAACCAGTTTTTTTATGAAACTTTTATGCTTGAGACTTATCATGTTTTGGCATATATATATATATATATATATATATAAATATATATATATATATATATATATATATATATATATGTATATCTATATATATATATATATCTTTCGACTCATGTCCTTAGCTTAGCAGACCGACTGCTAAGTAAAGGACGTGAGTCAGAAGATCTTGCAGCTACTCCAATCTTTCGACTCACATGCTTTACTTATCAGACTGACTGCTAAAATAAAGGACGTGAGTCGAAAGATCTTGCAGATACTCCAGTGTTTCACTTTCTTTTCGTGGCTTTTACCTTTATTTAAGCATTTATCACGTTCCTAACTTTTGTGATTCAGATAGATATATATATATATATATATATTATATATATATATATATATATATAATATAGATATAATATATATCTAGATATACATATATATATACGTATATATATTATATATATATATATATATATATAGATATATATATATATCCATATATATATATATATATATATATATATATATATATATATATATATATATATCTATATATAATATATATATATATACGTATATATATATATATATTATAATATATAATATATATATATATCTCTCTATATATATGATATATATATATAATATTTATATATACCTTTCATTCTATGTTTTCTAAAGGTGTATTGAAACTCTGTCCTTTATTATTGAAAAAAGAAAATTAAGATCTTGTAAGTTATTTTGTCCAGAGTATTTCTATTAGAATGACGAATGGCTTCACAATTACAACTTTGGTATTGGTAAAATAACATAAACTCACACACGCATATGTACACATACACACACATACACATACGTAACCACTCACACAATCCAAAAATAAAACTCATACTCAAGGAATTCAGTGATGACGATTGGTCCATCTTTACCTTAAATGAAATCAAGATCCATAAGAGAGATTCCCTATTTATCCCATTGTCCGTTGAACCCGTTCTATTAGCTATAAACTCTCTAAATACCTAGTTAAATTACTACTACCTATCTAGGGTACTATTTCAACTTCTATATTTATCACAACATTTGGACTTATATAATCTAGAATTACCTGCCAACGTCATTATTAATTTGGTATCCCTTTGCTTAAAAAATTTTAAATTCACTCTCAATGGTAATTTCTATGAACAAATATTTGCTATGGCTATGGGTAACGCTCTCTCTCCATTTTTGTCTAATATTTACATGGAGTTCTTTGAGTCTAGACTTATTCTAAGATATTTATTCGCTAATGTGTTTTGGTTTAGATATGTAGACGACCGTTTTTGTGTTGTAAAATAAAATGTAAATATTACTGATTTCTTGCATACAATTAATAATCTAGTACTGCCATCCATAACATTCACAATAGAATATGAAGAAAATAATTGTATACTGTTTTTGGATGTCTTAGTTATTAGAAATAATACCAATGTTTGTTTTAAAGTATATAGAACAACCACGAATAATTTGTCATATATCCATTTTTACTCTAACCGTGTTAAACAAATTAATGTGTCAACATTTTCCAGCATGTATCTTGCAGCTCTTAAATCTGTATTCCTGAATTTTTG
>NC_061107.1:38118538-38121038 GCF_015104395.2 Macrobrachium nipponense | reverse complement strand
CAATTTCATGATTAATATAGTAGTCAAGGAGCCAGGTCCGTTTATATGGCCATCTGAGTCAGTAAGGTTTGACAAGTGTTTCTAGACTAAAATTTACTGTAGAAATGTCAAAAATCTTCTTCTCACGTGCACCAGCCCGGACATTTTTATTATATTATTCATTTTCCGAGTTGATACTTGGCAATATTACTATATCCGTCTGCTATGTATTTGACTGATTTATGTCTTTTTCATCTGATTCATCATTAAATTGCTATAAGAATATAAAAAAATGGAATTTCTAACTTCTGAAACGTTTCAGCAATTCGGAAAATTGGCTTTGCTTATAAATCAATGAGAGAGAGAGAGAGAGAGAGAGAGAGAGAGAGAGAGTGTTTGTCGAGACATGTCTAAACATTGCTTGCAGATGAGGTTCACATTTTGTCAGAGGGAAGATCAAACACAGACTTCAAAAATCCTGACAGTGATTTGCCTGTCCTTTAAAAAGAATGGTAATTGTAGCAAGCGTTTCTCATTGACGTGTCGTTAACAGCCTGCCGCTTTTTTTCTTTTTTCTTCAGTTTACAGTACATTTTTCCCATTAGCTACGAATGCTGTTTAATAAGTGATCTCTGCTAAAGTTTAAGAAAGACCCACAAAATCCAATGTTCAATTTCCGTGACAGTTGTCTATTATGATAAAAATCCAAGCGAATGTGATTCAATACGAGACAGGTGAGAAATAGAATTAATTATCAATGAACTGCATCCACTTCCTGAAATTCATTTTTGTCAGTTTCTCTTCCATTAATATTTTTGTCTCCGTTTCTGTTTAAGAGAAAGTCCAAATTAATGAATTATAATAGTGTGTACGGTATATTCTAAATATCACTGGAAGATTGTTGAATTATCTTATTATGAAAGAGTTATTTGGTTGCGCTTGAAAACTGTATATTTAATACAGTCACAATGATCCTCTCAATTTATTGTCTTATCATTTGCAGGTGAGATGAACTGTGTTCTACTAAGTCGAAGTCACATTCCCATTTCTCTTGCCATTTTTTGTGTCTTTCATTACTTTAACAGGACAGTTTATATTATTTTCTATTTTGAAATGTCTTTGAAATGCAAATTTAATTTGCCAGTTCTCCTGGGAAATATTCCGAATTTGTTGAATATATGAAAAAAAAAAACACTTCAGGGTAAATTGTCATTACTTTTTGGGCTCTGAAACCATTGAAGTTCCAAATGGAATCCAGGGGAAGATTTAAGCACTAATCTTTATTTGGCTGGAAATCAACAATATTGATCTGAGTACCATGGTTTGCTGGTTTTGGTTTTCCATTACACTCACATAACTGAAGTTTCTATTTTGGATATCTATAACTCTAATAATAAATGTAGTGTAGAATATGCAGTAGTTCCTTTGCTACTGATATATATTTTTTCAGATTATCATACAGCCTAAACTCTTTGAAAAGATAGCTGGGAATCCAGTTATAAATAGCATTTACAAGTTCCTCCTGAAAATTAGAGTTTCCATAACTTGGACGCCTTTAAGAGATGTAAAATTACCTCCAGCAAAAATATATCAAAGGAGTAGAAAATCTGATGATATTCAGCTATTCAACGAATCAGGGAAGTGATGAAGGATTTGAGCAATAAGAAAGAAAAGACACAAAATAAGATGACAGCTAGATGTTATGTACGGACAAGGCCTCTCTTCCTTTAATGGTACTAACGAAGACAGCGTCTGGAATATGTGCAAGCGCTTAGAATGAAAAGACAGAGTCGTACTTTCCCATTTTAATTAGGAACTTGTTGCCGAAAAACAGAAACATTAACTACTCCAAACTCCTTCTCTCTCTCTCTCTCTCTCTCTCTCTCTCTCTCTCTCTCTCTCTCTCTCTCTCTCAAGTTATTATTCAAAATCATCCATTAACGTAATTTCCTTCTGGCCTATGACGCTCTTCTTAATACAATAAGGTCATGGTCAAGTATGCTATTATGACTGATTTAAATAATTCATAAATTTACTTGAACCGACAAACTATTCTAATGTACATGAAGTTCTAATAAACAAAATTATACGTTAGTGTGCTTATGGCTGTACCATATAGAAATTATTCCTCAAACTTTCTTCAAAGACTTATATGAGACGAATAACCTTCAGAACACTTCTAAATGAGATTCTAATCTTTGTCATTCAAACCAGGACGCGTTCTGGGACTAGTGAGTCCTTTCATATAGCATATATCCCGCCACCTTCTCTTCAGGTGGACAAGGAATCGAAATGCCACCAATTCCAGACGGTCTACTTCGTTAACTCTTAAGCACGCCAGAGAAGAGGGCTTGACGATGTGGCATCCCTGACGATGTGGCATCCTTTGCAGCTACAGTTCCCCTATTTAGTTACGAAATGACGGGAACCTAAGCCGGCTTTCCGTTCAGTACACTTTTGGAGAATGACAATTTCGCTATATCATTACGGCTAGGAACGAGAAAGTTTCAAATATCAGTCT
>NC_061107.1:38093538-38106038 GCF_015104395.2 Macrobrachium nipponense | reverse complement strand
CCATCATTTTCCAGCTGGATCGTGCACCACCACATTAGGGACTGCATGTTCGTGGGTCACTAAATCAAATATTTCCAGACCGATGGATTGAAAGGGATGACCCAATTCCCTGGCTTGATATTACTCTGCTAGACTTTTTTTCTGTGGGGTTATGTTAAAGATATCGTGCATCAAACAAATAATACGGGAGACCACTGATCCAAGCAAAAGATCACTGATGACATTGCCACCATTGATGAAGCAAGAAATCAAGCAATGTCTTGATATGCTTCATGCAACTACTGGTCCCCATATAGAGGTGCATTAAATAATGTCAAAAATTCAATATATACTTCTCATTGTGTAATAATTTTGATATATTTGTCTATTAAGTTGCTTTTGTAATATATTTTATAAATCTTAAAGTGTCTTTATAGGCAACTTATATATATATATATATATATATATATATATATATATATATATATATAGATATATATATATATACATATATATATATATATATATATATATATATATTCTATATATGTATATATATATATAGTATATATATATATATATATATATCATATATATATATATATAATATATGTATATATATATATATATATATATATTATATATATATATATATATATATATATATATATATATATATATATATATATATATATATATATATATATATATATATATATATATATATATATATATCTATATACTCTAGTGCAATATTTTGAAAACAAAATTATAATTTCTGAAAGAATTTTATTACTCTAACACTTTTCCATATTGTTAACGTAATACATTAAGCATGAAATAGAAATATGCCATTAAAGCTGATTTGAAGAAAAATGGATTATAGTTCTAAAGAAAGCAAAAATATTTCGATATACAATCAAACCACATGGCGATAAAAAAACATGTGATGAAATATAAAGTATTGATGTCAGAAGGAGACATTTATTAAAGTTGAAGCCTCACTTTTTGAAATCTTGAATAGAATTCCGCCATCTTTCCCTCACATGGCTCAGAAAAAAAAGAAATATATATATATATATAATATATATATATATATTATATATATATACTATATATATCTATATATATATATATATATATTTTTTCTTTCTTTTTCTTTTTTATCCCTTGTGCTAATACTTATATAATCAACATTGGGAATCTCAAAACTCTCAGTTTACGTTTTCATTTACAAAGCTCTTCTATCTCAAAAAGTAGACCACGCAAGTGAACAAGTTTGAGAGAGAGAGAGAGAGAGAGAGAGAGAGAGAGAGAGAGAGAGAGAGAGAGAGAGAAAACTAACCTTCCATGAAATGATTGGTAATACTTATAGACGCCATTTTAGGTGTATCCAGGAAACGCAACGAAACTATCTGGCAGTTTTTTTTCTCTCCTTCTTTCATCTTTTTTTTTCCTGGACGATACATGATTTCCCGGCTGATATAATCCATTGTTTCTCTAATTCTGTACAATTTTAAAATACTTTCCAACGGTTATCCATTGATGCGAAACTGCGGCTGCATTTTTGCTATAAAACTATTGTTGCTTTCTCTATTTCTGATCTAAATGAAGGAATTAAACTCTATGTTCAGAGAAAATAAAAATATAAATAAATTTATGCGTAGTAGTAGAATATCATGAGTTTTCATGCCTTCAACATCGCTTGTAACCTAGTACCTCCTCTCTCTCTCTCTCTCTCTCTCTCTCTCTCTCTCTCTCTCTCTCTCTCTCTCTCAAAGAAGAAGAAGAAGAAGAAGAAACTGTGCAAAAAGACTTCAGAAAAAAAGGTGTAGCTGTCTATTAAATATTCCATCACTACAACGGGTTCCTATCAAATCGTAAAGAATATCTATGTATCAAAAATTCCACAGTCCTTTACAGATGTATGAAATTTCAAGAATAGGTTGATTTTTTTAATTTAAGAATTCCTTAATGTTAATTATTAAGTTTATATGGATAAACAATCTTAGCAACTGGAATTCACTTTAAATTTTAACCTGATAATTGATACCCCAGCTTCTGAGTGGTCCACTGGTTGTTTGTATGTAAGGACGTAGCTGCCAAACAACTTGCCGTTACAGAAACTTCAAATACGAACCGAGGTGAACAACAACGTTTTGGAAAAAGTAGATTCTTCATACTGCTGCCGCCACGTCAACACCACCACTTCACCTCTCGCACCTTCAAGAGGATTCTTTAAACATTCCAAATTTTTGCAACAGCCAAGAAAAGGAATAACAACCACTCATCCTTGGAGTACTCCTGCGACAGCTCGGCTCGTCTGTCTACACTATCTACGCCTCTACTATGCATTTCAGGGCCGTGTCCAATTGATTTTCGTTGATAAAATTCTACCAAAACATCGGATATGGGTCACATTTTGGAAATAGGTATTTGAAGCCACGGCCTAATTGACAAAAATATGCACTGATGTCTAATGTTGATAATTAAGGTACCTATCGGAGTAAATCACTGAAATTTCAAGGGAAACTTAGCTAAATTTAGTAAGCACCCAGAGGGAGGCTACTTGTGACGTAAAGTATGACATCAGGCTTAATAGCAGTGTTCCCAGTAGCGTGACAATGATCGTGGAAATAAATATTTGACCCTCTTGTTGAGAATTGTTGAGAATTACGATAATATTACGGTTTTCATTAGTGATACCACGGGTAAAGATTAAGAATTTGGTATATTGTATAAATATGACAACATTATAGCAAAGGAATTTGGTAAATATACATATTGCAATATTACTATTTGCATTGTACAATTTTACGTTGACTTTAGGAATACATAGCAATTATAACCCAATTCTATTTACATTTCCTTGATTAGTTATGCAAAACTTTTGGAACTGGTGATACACAATCATATTGAAATGAAAAATAAACGATAGTTTTAGGTGTTTGGTAAGATGTTTTGGCCCGATATACCTGGTAACCTTGCATAATAGTAAACATCGCCGAGTTGCCGACGCAGGGCAAAGCCAGATTATACGCCACTGCTGTTTCATCTATGTCCTCGTGGCGGCCAGAGTGCTTTCGTTTTGCGTGATTTTGCAGTATATATCTTCAAATTCATAAAAAAGAATAGATAAAACCTGCCATACATAGGCTCATGATAACACTCAACAACCCTACAACAACATTAGTGTCAGTTTCAAGCACAGAATAATAAATGGAGAGTTGTGTGATATACAAATACTTAGGATTTATTATGTGACTGATCATGCATTAAGGAAGTTAAGGTTAGAACATTTGCGTTATGTTACATTCATTTAGCAGGACTAAGCAGGTAGACGTAAACCGGAACTTTTGAGACAATATGAATCAATAGAAACTCCAGGGTAACAATGGTTTTCACAGAGATTGTGTAAGACTTGGTGTATATTTCAAGTTAAAGGAAACGTGAATTGCGTCAAGAACTGTATTACAGAATTAATATTATCATTTTATGCCCACTCCTTTATTGTACTTTACTTAAAACACATAATTCATCGGAAAGATGAGAGAGAGAGAGTAGGGTAGGTGTTTGTGTGTGTGAAACAAAACAAGAATCCCATATACTACTACTATTACTACTACTACCAACATCTGAGTCTTCATTCTTAAAGTATAAATGAGTGGGAGGGTCTTCAGTAATGACGTTTCACTAGCCTCCCTCTGGGTGCTTACTAAATTTAGCTAAGTTTCCCTTGAAATTTCTGTGATTTACTCCGATAAGTGCCTTAATTATCAACATTAGACATCAGTGGCATAATTTTTGCCAATTAAGGCCGTGGCTTCAAATAGTTATTTCCAAAATATGATCCATATCCGATGCTTTGGAAAGATTTTATCAACGAAAATCAATTGGACACGGCCAAGAAATGCATAGTAGGCTACAACCATGAACTATTCAATAATGCAGAGAGCTTCAACTGCCGGTGGGTTCCCTCGTTATCGGTTTTATTACACGGCGAATTCCATAGTGAGCTTAGCAATTATTTTTTATCTTGTGTAAACAATTCGCTGCACTCTCTGTCCTCACTTTAATTGTTACTGGAAACCTTATCATATATTCATACACACTCACGTATACTTGGCGCTAATTTGATCATTATTTCGTGTTCACCACGCTATTGAATAATTATTTTTCAGTTGTTTAATGATTTGAAATTTTCTTAGTACCTGAAGCTGAAGTGTGGTTAACATATTTAATTCTTTAAGTGCATTTGTGTGTGAATACAATTTCCTTAAAGTTAGGTCGTGGAAGGTTAGATTTTTGACAGGTGTGTAATGTGGTATTTTCTTTGGCTATTACAGCTCTTTAGTGTTCGTGTTTGTCTGTGAATCCGTCAGTGAACCAGGAGAACTACGTTTTGCCCATCTGCATAGCCAGGACCAACCATTTGTAATTCGTCTTATTATTAATGATAATAGCAAAATTTATGGTTAATTTTAGTAATAACTTTGATTAAAACTTTAATTGAAGTTATTACTCCAGTTTTTTAATATTTTCTCAAAATTCAGTAAAACATATCCTACTCTCATAATGTTGTAGATAGGGGCTGCTAAATTATGATGAAATCGATTTGGAATTCTCAGTTGTTTAGAAATGAATCTATGTCGGATTTTATAAATAATTCATTCGTTTGATTAGAAGCAAATATTGTTGTTATTAGGGTAATTATGAATAGAAGCAAATATTCTTGTTATTAAGGTAATTATGAAAGAGTCAACAAAAGAAGGCGTTTCAATTTGATGAGCAATACTACATTCTCGTATAACTAACTGCTCACTGTAGATGCGTGAATATCAAATACATGTAAATTGCAAGATAAATTGTAGTTGGCATTTAGATGTACTGAGATGCTAAATACACGATTATATTTACGTATCCTTGAAAATATAGCAAAAGGTGCATTTCTTTCATTTAAAATGGAAAGAATTACTCTTCCGAGGAGATCGGTACAATAACCTTTAACACAAAAAAAGAAAACAACAAATTATGACCAACAGCAGGTGGGGTACCTAAAAGCATGCGTTTTTCACCCTTGCCTTTAATTGCATGACTTGTAAAGTAGAAGCGAACAAAACGATTCTTGTGTGAAAAAGAAATTTAACAGAATAAAAACACAAGCTACAACATCTAAGACCATAACATCTTTAGAATTAGGTGTCACACGATCAGGGTCGTGAGTACCTGAACAACAACTCCTGAAGGAAAAATAATAGTATGAGTTGCTTGTAATGAATTGAAAGGACGTGCTGAATTCTAACTTGAAAAGGCATAAAATTAGACCGAAGACATTTAAATGGCTTTTTTTAATGATTTAAGTGCTTGAGGTTAAGAAAACTGTGCATACTGGATATCTAAGTGTTGTTACAAAAACGTATCATTTTTGCTTGATAATTGGTTCCATCACATAAGTAGCTAATGACACCACTTAAAATGATCCAGGGTGATAGATGTATCATCGTAGGGAGAATGTCGCTAAATAGTACATCTTATAGTGTTTTTGGTCCTTTCGTTGTAATACTGGTTTGATTGCGGAGGTACTGCAGACGTAAATGCATATATTTATGTCTCCGACAAGCAGCAATATACGCGAAACAGACATTCGTAGTATCCTAAATACGTCGCCTGCAGCTAAACGACAAGGCAAATGAAAGAAACTTGGAAGTTACAGCAAAAAATCTTTTCTCAGCTGATCAAAGCTTGTCACGCAACCGCGATAAAACGCCTATTCACGATGCATTGCATGAGCTGCAGTTTATTCTTATGCTATCATGTAAGGCGATTCACTTCCATGGATACAATGCTTTATCTGATATCTTAAGACTTTTTCATCGGCTTTATTATTCTTCCACCATCTCTCTCTGCCCAGTGGTATCTCTCTTCATCCCTTTTTCCTCTTTCACGTAATTGTATTTTACCAAAAGACGAAAACTTTCCAATCGATTTTCCTTCAAATTAAGATTAATAATGGCTATTAAAGAGTTCTTGATACAAACACACACACACGCACACACACACACACACACACACACACACATATATATATATATATATATATATATATATATATATATATATATATATATATATATATATATATATATATTATCATTATTAGATTAACGTATTATTATTTTTTGTTGTTGTTGGTTTAAATCAGCCTTGTTTACTTTTAAGTTAACTTTATGCTGAGTATTTTTACTCTTCTGTTACCGTAGGTTAAGAGGCTTTACGATCGTTTGTCAGAGTTTTTGCGCCGCTTCCTCCTCCTTTGTGTATTAGTGAACTATCGTTTTAATGATTGTTTTATTCTTTTGCTTTGAGTGTTTATAAACACCGGGAAGGTGATGTTTGGACATGGTGGAACGGTCGCATATTTCCCAAGTCTGGAAGAGAATAGGGATGGGGAAAATTAGGACCAATCAAAGCGCTTGGAGCAGATCCATGACGTCACAAGCCACGCCTTTTATTTACACTCGGACTCATAGCCATTCCTGCTAGTCACAATGCTGCCGAAGAAAACTTCACCTTATATATATTCTTCAAATGAGATACACCGTGAAATATATTAAGCGTTATTGGCTTCGCCCTCTTGTTAATAGTACTCGGTGCCTTTTAATTCCTGCTCGCAAAGTCGATATTTACTGCATGAATAATATTTTCATCACAAGTTGTAAAAGTATATACTTGAAAATACATGTTAAATATCATTTATAAAAATTTGAGATAACTCATGGGATGAATCAAACTATATACAAAATGGTAAAATTGATTGTATGGTAAAAATGATGGTATATGACCTGTAATTAGCACTACAGACTACAGACAGGAGGCCAAGAACTTTGAACTTTGCGGCACTTCGACTCCCATCAAGATGAATTTAATTTTGGACTTTGAAAGTGACGACTTTAAAAGCATGGAGTATGAAACGTTTTTCAGGCGTTACTGCCTGTTGTTTCAGGCTATAAAAAGGTATTATGTACAGTACTAAAATAACTGCTTCATACTTTATTGAAATGTGGAGGATACAGTTTTGATGACAAATTTACGCACCCTCTAGGGGGATAGTGCCGTCAGTACACCTCATTCGATGCAATGTAGGCATTACTTAAGGTTCTTTGCATTGTCCCTTCGTCGCATAGCTGCAACTACTTTAATTCCTTTTACTGTTACCGCCTTTCATATTATATCTCTTCCTTCTTGCTGTCCACCCTCTTCTAACAATTATTTCATAGTGTTCCGAGGTTTTCCTCCTGTAACACCTTTCAAAACTTTTACTGTCAATTATGGCCTTAGTTGCCCCAGTGCTTGGCATCATACTCAAAAATCTATATGTAAAAAAAAAATTATGCATTTAATTTAAGGCATACATTCAGCCATTGAGTGTGAGCTTCTATGAAAATAGTAGTATACTCATATACAACTGTTATCCCTGGCTTTAATTAGTGCATGTTTAATATTTGTATATAATTTTCTGTTGAAAGCGTTTGAAAAAAAAGTACCATCCCTATTTATTTTAAAGCAGTTCTAATAAATTTATGCATCAATTCTGTTCTAGTTCTGCTTAGTAAAAAGTCTACTGTAACTCCGTAAATAGGTAGTATTCTGTGCTTCTATAATTGCTAAGAGTACTACGTACTAATGAAATACTCATTTTAATTTTTTGTACAGAATGAATGATAAGTACGAAGGGTTTGTTAAAAATATTAAATACATTAGATAATCCGTGTTTTCTTTGTATCCAATGAATTATAAGCAAAATTTTTGTAAGGGATTGCTAAAAATATTCAAAATTGTATTACCACTTTTTATTTGTTTGTACACAATGTATGAAAAGTAAAATTTAAAAACAAAAAATATCCAATTAAAAACTTTTTATATATTTGTACACAATGAATGACAAGTACCAATGAAAAAATAATCATATTCAGATTAGCTACTTACAGGATGAGTTTGTCACGTAACTATATTTGGTTACAGTAGGCTAACTTAGATCACCAAAACAGCAATACCATAGGTTTCCTTAAGGGGCTCTTGAAATAATGCTGATACTGTGTAAGTGTAAATAGTAGAGACAATATCATGACCTAGTAATGATCAGTATATTGCTTTAATACAATTCCCAGTAATGTGCATTACTACATTAGCATATGTCCATAGAAATCCATTGTGTAAGCCTACTCCCTCTCTCTATCTTACCTTACAAACAGGTAAGATACTATCATTTTTACCATCTTGTATATTGTTTGATTCATCCCATGAGTTATCGCAACTCTTTATAAATGGCTTTAAAATGCATTTTCACGAATATAATTTAGAAATTCGTGATGTGAAAATATTATTTACCAAGAGGGAGAAGCCCAATAACTCATAATAAATTTCACGGTCTATCTCATTTGAAGAATATATTTTTGTTAAACTGGTGTTGCATTATGTTTAGATATATCTGACTCAACTGTGAAATTGAGAAGTAAGTATTTCTTTGGCATCGTGACTGGAGTCAGTAATGGATATGAGACTGAGGAGGGAGCTAAAAGGCGTGGCTTGTGACGTCATGGATCAACTCCACGCACTTCCAGACTTGGGAAATATGCGGCCGGGCAGCATGTTTCCCAAGTCTGGAAGAGTTTAGGGATGGGGAAAATTAGGACCAATCTAAGAGCTTAGACCTGTTCCATGACGTCACAAGCCAGGCTTTTTAGCTCACTCCTCAGTCCTATATCCATTACTGCCGCCAGTAACGATGCCGAAGAAATACGTTCTTCTCAATTTCACAGTTTACAGCTTGTATGACATACATTGTAGTTAGATATATCTAAACATAATGCAACACTAATTTAACAACAATATATTCTTCAAATGGGATACACCACGAATTTCTAAATTATATACATGAAAATGCATGTTTAAAGCCATTTATAAAGAGTTGCGATAACTCACGGGATGAATCAAACAATGTACAAGATGGTAAAAATGATGGTATCTAACCTGTTTGTAGGGAAAGATAGAGAGAGGGAGTTGGCTTACACTACGGATTTTTATGGACATATGGAATTTCGTAGTATTCCACATTACTAGGCATTGTATAAAAGCAATATACTGATCATTACTATGCCATGAAGAGGAAGCAGACTGATATAGGCCCTACTATTTACAGGGACATAGTATCAGCTTCATTCATTAAATTATTTCAAGAGCTAATGTGCCCCTAAGGAAACCTACGGTATTGTTGTTTTGGTGATCTAAGTTAGCCTACTGTAACCAAATATAGTTACGTGACAAACTCGTCCTATCAGTAGTTAATCTGAATAAGGTTGTTTTTCAAAGTGTACTTGATAAGCTGCATTAAAAAAATTGCCTTTTTGAGGTGGATTCCGTTTTCATAAAACCTTCCAGATGTCTTTACCTGATTGGTCGTTGTCATTCATTGTGTACAAATATATAAAAAAAATTTTATTGAAAATGTTTTGCTTCTGATTTTTACTTTTTATGCATTGTGTACAAACAAATAAAAAGTTATAATATAATTGAGTATTGAATATTTCTAGCAAGCCCTTACGTGATTTTTGCTTAACATTCATTGTGTACAAAGAAAACATCGACTATTTAATTTATTTAATATTCTTATATATTTAATATTCTTAGCAAACCTTTCATACTTGTCATTCATTATGTGCAAAGAATCAAAATGAGTATTTCATTAGTATGTAATACTTTTAGCAATTATAGGAGTACAGAATACTACCTATTTACGGAGTTACAGTAGACTTTTTACTAAGCTGAACTAGAGCAGAATTGATGCGTAAATTTATTAGAACTGCGATATGCTTTAGAAGTAAATATGGATGACACTTTTTTTTATCCACCTCTCTCTCAACATAAAATCTTATGCAAATGTCCAAGATGTATTAATTAAAGCCAGGGATAACGGTAGTATATGTGTATACTACTATTTTCATCCAAGCTCATACTCAATGGCCAAATGTATGCTTTAAATTAAGTGTACCTATATTTTTGTTTCTTACATATAGATTTTTGGCATTATGCCAAGCACTGGGGCAACTAAGGCCATTCAGCGCTGAAACGGATGTTAACAGTAAAAGGTTTGAAAGGTGTTACAGGAGGAAAACCTAAAAGCAGTTGCACTATGAAGCAATTGTTTGGGAAGGGTGGCCAAGAAGATGAAAGAAGGAGAATATGAACAGAGGTAACAGTAAACTGAATGAAAGAAGTTGCAGTTAGGCGCCGAAGGGGCGCTGCAAGAACCTTAAGTAATGCCTATATTGCACCTAGTGAGGTGTACAGACGTCACTATCCCCCTACGGGGTGCATAAATTTGTCATCAAAACTGTATCCTCCTCATTCTTTTAAGCATAAGGCAATTATTCTTTTAGTTTTGTACACAATACCTTTTTATAGCCTGAAACAACAGGCAATGACGCCTGAAAAACATTCCATGCTCCATGCTTTTAAAATCGTCACCTTCAAAGTCCAAGATTCTTGATGGGATTCGAAGTGCCACCAAGTTCTTGGACTCCTGTCTGTAGTCTGTAGTACTAATTACAGGTCATATTACCATACCATCGATTTTATCATCTTGTATATTTTTTATTTCATACCATGTGTTATAGCAACTCTTTCTATATGGCAGTAAACACACATTTTCAACTATATAACTTAGTAACTGGCTATGAAAATAATATTTATACAGTAAATATCGACTTTGCGAGCAGGAATTAAGAGGCACTGAGCACTATTACCAAGAGGGTAAAGCCAATAATGCTTAATATATTTCACGGTGTATTTCATTTGAAGAATATATTGTTTATTGAATTAGTGTTGCATTATGTTTATATACCTCTGTCTAAAATGTATAGGTCATACAAGCCGTAAATTGTGAAAAGGGGAAGTTATTCTTTGGCATTGTGACTGGCAGTAATGGCTATGAGACTGAGTGTGGCTGAAAGGCGTGGCTTGTGACGTCATGAATCAGCTTCACGCACTTTGATTGGTCCTAATTTTCCCCATCCCTAAACTCTTCCAGACTTTGGAAATATGCGGACTGGTCAATGGCATTTTGGGTCTTGACAAGCTCTCACTAGGACTGTTTCCCATCGCAGCATATATTCGGATTTATTTGGAGTACGACTTTGAATCTTTACTTTTCGGACCACGCATTTGGATATTTCCCTCACGGATTCTGGCCGACACAAATATAAGTCTCTTGTGCGTGTGTGTCCTTGGATTACGGCTTTCTCTGTGTAGGTGTTGTTGTCACCTGCGACCTTCACGCTGCTGTGGGGAGTTTCGCAGTGGCTGTCATCTGCGACCGCTGATTCTGTCCCTTTTTCCCGTCGGAGGATTTTGGATTTACTTGCTTTGTCATCCTCGTCCAGCTGCTATATACAGGAGTGAGAGCATCTTGGCTCGTTAGGTGACAAGTGGGGAGGATGCCCTTTTGATAGCAGTTTGGATTGATCATGGCCCCAGGATTCAACCCCTCTTCTGGTACTTCACTTGAGGTGAAATTGTGTACATTTGTCAATCTTGATTATTATAATTATATTATATTTATATATATATATATATTATATATATATATATATATATATATATATATATATAATTATATATATATATATATATATATATATATATATATATATATATATATATATATATATATATATATATATATATATATATATATATATATAATATATATATATATATATATATATATATATATATATATATATATATATATATATATATATATATATATATATATATATATATATATATATATATATATATATATATATATATATATATGTTTACATGTATATGTTGTCACATTTGATTCCGTTTTGGCATTCAGTGGACTGAGTTCCACATTGATTAGCTTGTGTTATAGGTATGCATATTAAGGTTTTCCTTGTTTTCATCTCCTACTTCTTTCTACCTTATTATTATTGGTTATTGGTATTTTGGCTACCCTTATTTGGATCCAACTCGTTATATATTAAATATGTTTTAGAATTTATAATAAATATTGCAAAGTTTTCTTGAGTTTCTGTTTCCGTCCTTCCTTGTCACTGAAGTACACTCGGCAAGGAAACTTAAGATACAGTTTTTTAAAATCTTCTTCGGACATATAGCTATTGTTCAATAATGCCACACCTGGCAACTCTTGAAAAGGGGGCGGAGCTTCAAAATCATAGCGTTTGTTGCTTTCTAGATTTCCATCAACTTTACACCATAAAGATTCTGTTGAGGTCCAATAACCATTGATACTTGAATGTTAGGAAAACAGGGTTTCTATATTACTCGTTAATGTTGGTTTGGTAACGTCAGTTCAGGGTAGAATATCGATCATCCTTTTTTAAAACCTACTGTGAAACCTTATTTATAAGTAATGTTTAACACTAAACTGACGTAAAATTCATACGTAATTAAAGACGGATCTTAAATAAAGA